>NW_021836143.1:0-95000 GCF_006345805.1 Octopus sinensis
ATTTTTTTCTTTTAATGGTTTAGTCAGAGGAGAAATGGAAATGTCCATTACCTTAGAAGAGCCTCCAAGATTGGAGATAGATTAAAACACACACACACACACACACACACACAAAAAAAAAAAAAACTGATTTGTTTTACTATAGTATGAAGTAGTACATCAAGATATTGATATGTACTGAGGCGAGAGTACTTGGTTCAAATGCTTGCTAAAGGTGCCTAAAGGCCAGGTTAAACCAGCTTACAGCTTAATTTCAAATTAGAAAATAAAACCGTTCTAAAACATTTATTTTACTAACTGTAAAATAATAGTCATCTCATACATTTTTGATGATTCATTTGGGAATAATTTTGAAAACTTAAAGAAATAAAATTTCATTTCTATGTATGTAGGGACATGTAGTAGAATCCTGCTAGACAAACCACTTTCAGTTTACTTTCAAGATTTCTGTTCTAATCTCACACGAGATTATTTTAACTTTAATTTCTACAGAATTAAAATGTTAATCCAGTCAGTCAACTATAATTACAACTTTATTTAAAATTGGCCCTGAGACTATTTCAAAGAAATCTTTATGATAAATCAAATAAAAATTTAACTAGCATTTCTAACCAGATAAAAGGTATTACACACACACACACACACACACTTGTATGCATGATGATGCAGTGAAACTATAAGACCACTTGTATAGGTAATGTTTTGAAAATGTTCCAAAAGTTTTTCTTAATCAGCTTTTTTTCAAAACACTGGAACAGTTGTCTTTGATAATGCGGCTGATATGTTACTTCTGGTGTTAGTTTTACTACTTTCCTACAGAAAAGTATGATATTTTTTCTTTCAATTTCAATAGTCTTCTACAGATAAGTTTTAGCAACAAAACCTTTCTCATAAAACCCAGTTTACATTTATTGTCTTATTATTCCAAGTTGTTATGCCACAGAAATACAAATAAACACCATAAACAGCAGCTACATTCATTAATGGTTAAGGCAGCATATTTACTGCTTTTGTCTTTCATCTTTAAAAGATGTCTCAAACTTTTCAAATAAGGTAAAAATATAAAACAATGAGGAAAAATATTATTAACTTTTTGTGTTTTCTTTCTCCATTTGCATTAATGTGCAGTGATTGCAATACTCTTGCAACTTAACAGTTTTTAATTAATAGAAACCCTGCCGACAACTCTGTTTCTACTTTGTCATTTTCTGTGTCTGTGTGTGTGTGTGTGTGTATGTGTATGTTCTTAAGTCAGTGATGTGTGGGATGAATGAAATAAAAGAGAAGAGTTAGTGAACCTTGCCAATGTTTGGTTAACTGCAGAGGATAAAGAAATTAAAAGTCTCCAACACTTAGCACCATGCAGTGCTTAGTCAGTTGTAAGACGTCATGCTTGCTTCACACCATTGCTTGCAGTGACCTCCATTCAACGAACCCACACAGTTTCAGGTTGAAAGTTACACAAATAAAATTCTACTGGCAGTTAAAAATCTCTCTCTCTCTCTCTCTCTCTCTCCTCTCTCTCTCCACCTCCCTTTTCTGTTTCTCATAGAAACAGTGCAAATGCTGTACAGTTACTTCACACATGACTACAAAGCATGGTTTATGATTAAAAAAAGGAAAAAAAAAACCCATCTGTAATGGTTTTATAAACTAAAAACATCGTGATCAGTTTTTGACAAGGAAAAGCTCAATTATTCATAGTTTTTTTTTTTTCTTCTTTCCGGAAACACTAATTCCACTCCCATGTAATAGATATAAGTATAACAGCATATTTCCCTTTAAATAGTGCAATAGTGAATTTTTATTTGGCACCAGTCTACAAACATTCTGTAACTAATCACATCTGATTGATCACATGGCGAAAATTAAAAAAATAGTCTTTACATCTCACATTTTCCAACCATTCCAATCAATCTTTATTACAAAATCACAACCCCTCTTCTTTCTCATTCTCTATTTTTCTCTCCCTGTGTTTGTATTGCAATGCACACACACACACACACACACGCACACACAAATTCACAGTATTATACACATTGTTTATATTGAGAAACTGTAATTGAGAAATCCCAGCAGGGGTTAGGCTTTTCAAGTGATGGGTAGCCAAGAGTGGTAGCTTAACACCAACAGTGTTTATGCAATAAAGAAATGCTCAGTTGAGTTTTTACAATCAGCTTATTGAAGTCTAACATCCTGGTGGCAGAATTAGCATTTTTATGACTGACTGCTATCACTGTGAACTGCGTATAGGAGCTGAAACGGGTCATTGAAAAATAGAATGTGGTTCTAAAAGGGGAGGAAATTATTTGCACCCATCAATGCATTAACAACTTTTTTATTGTAGAGCAAACATAATATTTCAGTTTGCTTTGCTTTATCCAGTTTGAGCAAAGGACAAAAAGAAAAGATGGTTGGGGGGTGGGGGATTAAATATTGGCAGCAATGTTCAGTATAAAAGAATCAGGAAGTAGGAGTGGTTCTGGAAATATTAACAGCTGTAGACAGTTAATTTATAGTTTCATATGAGAATTTCTGGGAATTAATTTCTAGCATATATTGGATAACATACAAATACTTCCTTAATAGAAAAGTTTTATTTTGTATACATCGATGTTGTGCACAAGAGAGAAAGAGAGAGAAAGAGTGTGTGTGTGTGTGTACAATTTCATAGATATATTTGTATGCATAGAAGTCATTGTAATTAAACTGAGATGTATCTATATATCTAAGCATTTATATGTAAGCCACACTCTAAATATATGTCCGTACAAACACATGCACACTCCTATGTGAATACATTTTTAGTTATGTATGAAAGTCAGGATATATATCTAACTTTATGAAACTACTTTTATACACACACACATATATTGTAATGTGAGTAGTGCAAACATTACATGGGATAGAACGCAATACATTAGGTAGAGTGGATAGATGTGTTATTATATCAATACTTGACAGTCTATTCATCCTGGGACGACACTCTGAGTAGATTGTCAACTTTTGATATAATAAACATTATGCACACACATCCAACGGTCATAGTAATGTTTCCATATGCAATATAGTTTCAAAAGCCATACATAATAGAAGAAATTTCAAACTTCACTAATTTATTGATGAAGTATGGAAACATTTGATAGTCCCCTCCTCCCTTAATTAAATGAAATACATACAACTGCTTTTTGATTAGTACAACCAATTTAAGTGATTCCTATATTTGTTTGATGGGAAATATCCATGGAGCTACAGGCAAGAGCCTTTTTGAAAGTATTTCCATCCAGATAGAGATATAATCCTTGCAGAAAAGGATTAACATAGCATTCTGCAATAATATTAAATGAGGATCTTGGGTAACTTCATTAGAAATAAAAACGTTTTATACTTAGGCTAAAATAAATGAAATGTTGTCATACTCTTAGATTTTATTGAAGTATTAGCAATATAGGTGAAGGTACGTGACTTAGTGCTTAGGGCATTCGACTCATGATCGTAAGGTCATGAGTTCAATTCCTGGTGACGTGTTGTGTCCTGGAGCAAGACACTTTATTTCAGGTTGCTCCAGTCTACTCAGCTGGCAAAAATGAGTTGTACCTGTATTTCAAAGGGCCAGCCTCGTCACACTCTGTGTCATGCTGAATCTCCTTGAGAACTACGTTAAGGGTACACGTGTCAGTGGATTGCTCAGCCACTTGCACTCTTTACTCTTTTACTTGTTTCAGTCATTTGACCGCGGCCATGCTGGAGCACCGCCTTTAGTCGAGCAAATCGACCCTGGGACTTATTCTTTGTAAGCCTAGTACTTATTCTATCAGTCTCTTTTGCCGAACCGCTAAGTAACGGGGACATAAACACACCGGCATCGGTTGTCAAGCAATGCTAGGGGGACAAACACAGACACACAAACATACACACACACACATATATATATACATATATACGACAGGCTTCTTTCAGTTTCCGTCTACCAAATCCACTCACAAGGCTTTGGTCGGCCCGAGGCTATAGCAGAAGACACTTGCCCAAGATGCCACGCAGTGGGACTGAACCCGGAACCATGTGGTTGGTTAGCAAGCTACTTACCACACAGCCACTCCTGCGCCTTAATTTTATGTTAATTTTATGAGCAAACTGTTCCGTTGATCGTACCAGCTGGGACCCTTGTCGTCGTAACCGACGGAGTGCTCCTTTAGCAATATAAAAGCTTTTTAATGCATCATTGCTTTTGTTCTGTAATGCTACATGCAATTTTCCAGAAAATACATAGGTAGATTTTTGTTGAAGTAAATTTTTTTTACAGGTAGATGCATTTCCAGCTATTAACTAGTAAGAAATGAAACATTTGATAACAAGAAAGATAGAGAGGGGTAAAAGTGCAACATAATGGTTGTAGTTGTAATTTTTTAACTCATTTCTATGTAGATAGCAGTCCAATAAATTATCTTTACAGCCATTTAAAAAATTTTTTAGCTTAAGCAAAGAGACATTTAGAATATCATAAGCATAAATTGGTAATTGTTTGAGGCATGAATAAAAGGAAATAAAAGAGAAACAACCCCGAGACAATCAGATACAGGAAAACAATAAATCTGATTTGTCAGTTCAGAAGAATATAAATATTAACAAAGAAGTGAAATCATGCCTTTCGTTAATGGGAAGATTGGTTAAAAATCCAGAAAAGTACAACACCACAGGAATAAAAATAAAGATCCATATACAAAAACAGCACATTACTGACAATAAAATTAATATCTATACACACACACATGTATATATAGACATATACACAGACATACACACACAAACGTGTGTGTATATATATATATATATATATATATAATATATATATATATATATATATTATATATATATATATATATACACACATATATACATACACACACACATACACAAACATACATATATACACAAACACACACCACTGTGATGCTTTAAATTGGCATTAAGATCGTTAGGGATGTAAACTGAGAATGTATAAAACAAATATTCACCACTTAAACATAAATACATATGCTCAAAGAAACAAGTGATAAGAGAATTTATAAAACACACACACATTCATTTTTGCACATCGAAATATATATATATGCACAACAAACATAAAATCACTTATACACACTGATTCATACTGAATTTAGGAATGTGTAATATATTCTGAAATATTTAGTGCCTATTAATATTTTCCCATAAATTTCTCAATGAACACTAAAAAAGTTGAAAACTCAAAGTCAAGAACTGTGTGAGCGAGACTTAATGAGTACATGTGTGAAAGTGAAAGACAGAAATGTAGGAGTGGAAAAACAGATAATTATATGGAAAGAAGTACTTTCTTATGCTGGTAATATGACAAGAAGTTAAAAATCATCCTCCTTATAGTTTAACCCTTTTGATAACCAACCCGCCTGAAACCGCCTCTGGCTCTGTAATACAAATGTCTTGTTTTCAAAAGATCTGAATTAAAATCTTCTACCAAATCTTAGTCACAATTTGTTCCTAACACTGGCTTAACGATGACTACATTATTTTAATAATTCTTTGTTATATTTAAAAATTAATTGAAAGAACACAGAGTATCTCAACAGAAATATGGTAATGAAAGGGTTAACCCTTCTGTTACTGTATTTATTTTGAGATGCTTTGTGTTTCTTTCAATTACTTTAAATATAACAAAGAATTTAGAAAAATAACTTAGTTATCATTAAGCTAGTGTTAGGAACATAAATTGTGACTAAGGTTTGGTGGAAGATTTTAATTTAAAACTAATGCAAACAAGACATTTGTACTCAGAACCAGAGCCGGTTTCAGGCGGGTTGGTAACGAAAGGATTAAACATTTTTTTTCTGAGTTCAATGGATCTGCTTCAAATAATTATATAAAATGGAAAATGCTGTGTTGCAAAATATCCTAAAATGGTAACTTGCTCAAACACATTTACATGACAAGCACACACAAGGAATGGTCCTTCAATTTACTAGAAATAGCAGTGACTTAAATTCACACATTGTTGCTTTAAAATGGAAGAGTCTTTACAGATTAAGCCAACTTATGATCAAATACAGGAATGCATTTGGTCAAAATTTAGCATGATCTCTAATGACCGGAAAGCTAAAGGAGATCATGAATATTTACATGTTGTATATGCTAACTACCCATATTGTATATCCATTAATTGACCAGTCAGTAAATATAAAACCAGCTCTGCTTTTTATAGATGCATGTGATACTCAGCTCTCAGACAATGTATCCCAGAAGAATTGAAATTTCCCCTCTTGTAAGCTGTAGCCAATACAAATCTGGCTGCCATTCAGTATGTTCTTATTCATACATTTGTTTATATAGCTGGTTGACTTTCTTTCAGGTCAGTATTGAAAGTGGTAGTGCTATCAATTAAGGATGCAAGATATAGATATAAAAGTTGTGCTGTTATACATATAAGCGGGAGAGCCATAATGTCTTGACAGAAAAAAAAACAAACACTTTTCAACAAGCTTTACCATTCTCCATACTCGTAATATGCTGAGAAAAATTACTCACATTACAACTGCATATCACTGTGTATACTAGAGAAGCAGCATATCCAGCACAAAGAAGCTCCAGGATGAACCATTATTATTATTATTATTATTATTATTATTATCATTATTGGCACGTAAAAAACACCATCCGATCGTGGCCATTGCCAGCCTCACCTGGCCTCCATGCCGGTGGCACGTAAAAAGCATCATCCGATCGTGGCCGTTTGCCAGCCTCATCTGGCACCTGTGCCGGTGGCATGTAAAAAGCACCCACTACACTAAATGGAGTGGTTGGCATTAGGAAGGGCATCCAGCTGTAGAAACATTGCCAGATCAGAGTGGGCCTGGTGCAACCTTCTGGCTTCCCAGACCCCAGTTGAACCGTCCAACCCATGCCAGCATGGAAAGCAGACGCTAAACGATGATTATTATCATTATTATTATTATTAGTAGTAGTAGTAGTAGGAGGAGGAGGAGAACTGTTAGTGAGTATGTATGAGTGCAACACCTTGCTTCAGTTACTAGTTTGTTTGTGGTAATTATGTCTTGCTTCAGTGCTACAATCATCATAAATTGTGATGTGAACAATAAAGATGATTATTATATCTTTTTGACTTGCTTATTTAGGAAAATAGAAAATTTCAAAAATAGTGTGTAGACATCAGTTTTATGAAAGATATTCCTGTTTTTGTAAACACCTGACTTTGTTTCTTTACAGAGATTTATGAAATTTATAAAACATCTAGATATGTTATTGGGGAAAATATCATCAACGTCTTTGAAGTCAATTAGAAATATTAAATTTGACAAGAAATCCCTTCTTTCAAGCAGATAAAAGTTAATTTTCTTTCAAATACAAGTTTGCCTAAAGATATGGAACTTTGATATGCTTGTCAAAGAAGTGTCGGCTTGTTTTAGTTATTTGTAGGTATGTGAGGAGACTTAACCCTTTAGCATTCAAATTACTGTCTATTGCAATGCTTATTTATTCACATTCTTTTAAATTAATCACACATTATCTTGTGGCTTTGTGATTTCATTGATGGGATTGTTTATTTTTATAATGATATTCTAGGGTAGGCACAAGAGGTCAAATATGACCAGTTTGAATGTAAAGCATGTTGAATATTTTGCCCAGATATGGTCAGTTTAAATGATAATAGGTTAATTTATAAATAAACATAATTAATTCTACTAGGAAGTCATTGGGATTCAAAAGAACTGGGATATTACAATTTTGTCGCATATTATAGTGGGCAAGAAAATGATATCACTTTGGATAGAAAGTGGTTGAAATTAATTACTGCTTGTATCACACAAGCTATAAATGAATGAATATTGTATGTGTAAACATATTTAGCTCTTTCTGTCAAGATTTGTTGGGTTACAAATCATACATTAAAAAGATTCTCTAGCCAGCAATATATGTATTGAAAACAGCTGTTGAGTCTAAAATTAATTATAAGTTATATGACAGAGAATATCGCATAATCAATTCTGCATAAGTAAACTCATTTAGGTTTACTGTAAGGATGCTTAAAATGATAAATATAAAGAATATTGCTTTCAGCCCTCCTCATTTAATATGTGTTCTATCCTATTTATACCTATGATACAAGATTTATATAAAATTTTTCTCTGGTTATATTTATGTAGGTTTTTTTTTTAATATTATTTTCATGATTGTATAAATAGAGGCTTGTCAGAATTGTAAATGTTGAATAAAATTTTTGGCTGTGTTTGTTCTGGCCTCTTGCATTCCGAGTTCAAGACCTGTTGAGGTCAACTATACTCTGAATCCTTCTGCATTCAAAAAAGTAAAGTAAGAGTGTGTTTTGAAGTTAATTTAATCGACTTATATCTTCCAGACTTCTTAAAGCAAGTGCAAAGAACAGCAAAAAGACATTTCTTCTCACTCCACCAATGCTTCTCTTTACTTTTGATGAAGGATTAATACTCAAAACATTAAGACACTCTCTTTCTTCATAAAATAATACCATATTTGTCAAACATTGTTCTTCCTGTGTTATCCTTTTCTATATATCTTTTCAGAAAGCAAGATATTACAGCTGAAAATCCAGGGCAAATTTTCTTAGTGCTGCAATCATTTTGAGAAAAGATAAACCACCAAAACCAGAGCATTCCTGGGAGAAGCAGCGATCTCGGGTATTGTTAGTTTTTTAAAGAAGTGTCTGATGAAGAGTATATTTATGCTCACATAGTTATTAACATGTTCCATTATAGCTATTCTTAATCACCTTAAATGAAAAGTTTTACATCTTCCTGACCTATATTCCAGCTCATTTTATTGTAAATGGTATAGAAGTTTTACACTGGATAGAAAATAAATAGTTATTTGCATTATCTGGGTTTCCAACTAACAAAGTTCATAAAGAACTATTATTAATTCACAATATCCATTATATGTGATTAAAGAACAAAATCAAAGCTTCATCAAAATCACTCTGGATCAGACACGCTATCTCTGAGTTGTTCCATTACCCCATTATCGTTAGCTGCAAATGCAATATCCGGTTATATACTCAACTAATTTTCAAAAATTTACAAGGAAATTCTGAAGTATATTTTTCTTTACTAATATATATATATATGAGGTCTGGTCAATAAGTATCCAGACTTGTCATAGTAATGGAGCTAAAGCATGCAGAGTGAAGCTGTTTGGTACAGATTGACTTTGAACTCTGTTGTGCATGTGTACTAAGTTTTGACATTCTAGCTCACTTCCGCTGCTTGGAAGGAAGGTGTGTAGCATGTGAGTGTCACATTCACCATGACTGAGAAAGTTATGGCGATACCTGCTCAGAGGCCAATGCAAAGTTGCCGACAGTGTATGGAGAGGAGTGTATGAGCTGCACACAAGTGTATGAATGGTTCAGAGGTTTCCATGATGGCTAAAAAAAAAGAGTCAATATTGACGAACATTCTGGGAGACCTGCAACCAGCAGTACTGAGAAAAACATTGCAGATGTGCGTGCAACTGTGAGAAGAAATCATCGAATCACCATCTGTGAGTTACAGAGGATGTGCAGTTTAGTTATGGTTCAGTCCATTATCACTGAAGATTTGGGTATGAGATGTGTATCTGCCAAGTTTGTGCTATAACTGTCTTCAGCTGACCAAAAAGACACTTGGGTTTCAGTTGCACAAGATCTCCTTGATTGTGTTGAGAATGATGAAATCTTTTTGAAAGCCTTGCATAGGCCTCTGAGCAGATATCACCAAGCATTTGGCAAAATTTGATGCAGATTCTCTGCTCAACTTTCTCTGCCATGGTCAATGCAGCAATTACACACTACACGCCTTCTTTCTAAGCACTGTTGTAAACAGCAGAAGTGAGCTAGAATGTTAAAACTTAGTGTGCATGCACAGCAGAGTTCAAGGTCAATCTGTGTCATGCAGCTTCACTCTGCGTACTTTACTTTTGTAACTATGTCAACAGTCCAGATACTTATTGATCAGACCATGTATAAATATATATATATATATATATATATATATATATGGGACGTTAAAATCTCCAACCGATCATGGCCGATGTCGGACCCCCCTGACACCTGTGCAGGTGGCACATCAAAAGCACTCACTACACTTGCGGAGTGGTTGGCGTTAGGAAGGGGATCCAGCTGTAGAAACTCTGCCAGATCAGACTGGAGCCTGGTGCAGCCCCTGGCTTCCCAGACCCCGGTCGAACCGTCCAACCCGTGCTAGCGCGGAAAACGGACGTTAAACAATGATGATGATGATGATGATATATATATATATGTAAACACATTCTTAAAATTAAAGGTTTTCTGGAACAATTAAATTGGAGGACAAGTTAAAAATGCATAGTTTCAAATAGTCTGCAGAATGGAGTCTTGAGAGGATATAAATTGCAGTCCAAAGGAGAAAAAACAAAACAAAAATTACACATTTCCCCATAAACACACACACGTGAATATATATTGACAAATATTCTAAGTGCTGGAATAAGCACTGGTATTGCAAATGC
Organism: Octopus sinensis; assembly: GCF_006345805.1. Lineage (NCBI taxonomy): Eukaryota > Metazoa > Mollusca > Cephalopoda > Octopoda > Octopodidae > Octopus > Octopus sinensis. Next base: position 10,552 of record NW_021836143.1, read on the forward strand.
ATTGTGGGATATAGTCTTGTTGTAAGAGAAGATTTCCAACTGCCATAATATTCTCACGTCACTTTATCTTTATTCACAGTACCTACCTTCATATGATATGTTTTATTCAATGCCTAGGTACTTCTAATACTCTTTGAGTGGGACAGGAGAGAGAGTGAGACCATTGATGCACAGGTTATGGATCTGGGGTACTGATTTTTCCCGTTCAATAATCAAATATAAACATTTCCTTTGGCCAAATTCCATTCCTATGTCTGCTGAAAATGTTATTAATATCCAGCTGTTTTTTGGCATTGTTAACATTTTAATCATAAATCTTGAGATCATCCACAAAGAAATTATGGGGTAGATTAATATCTACAGCAGTTGCAGATCCTAGCATGTAGCCATTTGAGTCTTGTAGCAGGAATGATGATGAATTTAGTGCCAAAATGAAGAGAATCACAGAAAAACTGTCTCCTCGGAATATTTACTCTGAAATATTTATAACATTGGAGATGAACTTCTAAGTACTAGAAGTGTTTCCCAAGTCTTTGTGAGCTTCTAAATGGTAGAAATTATGGCAAATGTAGATACTTCAGCAGCCATGCATGCATGTATGTAATCATCATCACCATTTAACATCTCAACTTCCATACTGACATGGCTGGATGGTTAAACAGGGACCAATAAGCGAGAGGGCTGTGTGAACTCCAATGTCTACTTTGGCATGATTTCTACAGCTGGATGCCCTTCCTATTGCTAATCACTTTACAAATGATGATAATAAATATACACACACACACTTATAGGAATGCAGGTAATGTGAAAGTATGAATTGTTGTGGGATGACTAAATAACCTTAGTGAGTCAAAACTATTGAAAAGGGTGCAAGATGCAACGAAAATTTTAGGAAAATAAAAATAAGAAAAAAATGGAAATTTTACAGGTGTGTGTGTTATATTATAGGGCACAAAAAGAAAATGACTCTCCCCAGACACAACTAAATAACCTTAAATTTATGAATAATTTGTATTAAAACTATTGAAAACACTTTCTTTTGTTTATTCAATTAAATGTATATCAATGTTTTATGTTCACTTTCCCATGCTGGCATGGGTTTTGAGGCAGCGTGTCACACTTTAATCTTGGAAACATCAGCCTTACAGATTTATAAACATTCCTGATGCCGACCATTTTTGTTGCTTTTTATAACATACAGGGATACGGTGTAGCAATTTTAAAATATACAGGATACACTCTCTCCCGCTTTCTCTCTCTTTCACACACACGCATTTTTCCATGCCATGAGAATACCTTATAAATAACTATATTAACAATTCATATACATATCTATCTATCTTTCCATCTATATATATAATATAGGGATACACACAAGTATATATTCTTTGTTGTTGACAGCAAAAGCATTAATGCTTCTTTATAAAAACAGCATGGGTTTTTAAAGAGAATGAATAGCTACTTGTGAAACAATTAAAGAAACCTTTGAAAAGATAAAAAAATAAACACTCAAACATGAATAATCCCCCAAATTAATGCAAAAACTTCTTTATATTAAATGGAAATGAATTGTGGTATAACTTTAAATATAAGCTTCTAGCAGTTTGATATCAACATAATATATGAAAAGAAACTCACACGCAGATATAGGACACTTCTGTTTGAATGGAAGCCATTCAAATAGTGATAGAAACTTGTATCATCAATAAAACATACTGAAATGTAGCACCAGGTTTCTATAATGCCACAGGCAACAGAACAGAAACTATTTAACCAATTCAAAATGTATATTGTGTTAACTATGTGATGAAACGCTGCATCAGAAAAGAAATATAGGGTGGAAAATTACTCTGTTAAATATCACTTGAATTCAGAGACAATGATTCCAACAAGTTTATTAGATTGTTGCTGTTTAGCCCCAGGCCATCCCTAGGCAAACAGACCTATGATCAAGATAATTCCAGCGATGAATATTTTTCTTTTACTATATTTATAACCTATAGTGTTTAGTGTGTCCTCCTCATACTAAGCAGTAGACTATGATTCGATGGAGATTTGGCTGTTATTTCTAGAAAGTTTTAGAGTGCATACAGCTTCCTTTGTCAGTTTATTGGCATTCAATTATTGTTAAATATCATAAGGATTATCTTAATTGATTTCAATTAAATATTAACCGTCACAAGTTTTATGAGCTACAGTTAGTTCAATCATCTTATGTAACACATTAACTATTGTTATTAATTATTATTGAGTTACCTTTGATTCACATAGTGTTAAACTCATGAATGGGAAACTTGATATCTCCTGGATTAGATATTAAGTGCATCACAAATTTAATTTCCTCAGTTAGCCAGTTTGCTATCTATTACCTATTTTGTTAAAAATATTAATAAACACAAGCAGTTTCAATTAAATGCCAATGAAGTGTTAACAATAGAATATAGAATTATCAATGAATTTGTTCAGTTATTGATATGATATAAACTATGACAGTCCAAATCATGCTGGGTTAGCGTCATGATGAGTTGGCACTTGTCAAAACTTTTGTGATGCACTCTCCATCATTATTTTATGTTTTTCTGTGCGGGTGTGGATTGTGCAGGTTTTCTTAGGCAGTGTTCTATGGCTGATGCCCCTCCTTCACTAACCCTTATAATCACTTTTTACAACATGCAAGGTCCTGCTGTACATATTCCAAAACTGGAGGATGTATGCTATATGCTTTCATAATATTCCCCTTGTTCATTTGTTTAACATCTATGTTTCTGTACTAACATGGAGTAGATAAATACACATTGCAAAGACATTGTTTTACAGCCAGACCCCTTCTTATCACCAGAAGAAATTTTAGCCCATTCTGCAAAGCTTAAATCAGGCCACCAGTGATGTACTCTGCCCATATTTGGAATGGTTCTGCTGAAATACACACTGACATCTTGGACTGTACCCTGAGAAGAGCCACTTTACTGATTAGCATTCCATCACTAACAGAGACACTCCATCTTCTGGCTCACATGTGTGCTGTCTCCTCTTTCTGTCTTTTCTGTCACTACTATAATGGTATCTGCTTCTTGGAATTGGCTAGTCTTGTACCTCTACCACTCAAACATCTCGGACCTAATTGTTCTTCCATCTTTTATCACCTTTGTTGCATTTAACCTCCTCCCCTTTTAGAAATTTGCTTGTTGGCTCATAATTGTCTGATGTTAAAAGAATAATGAGAAGAGAAGAATCGGAAACTGGGAAAAAAAATTTCATAGTAGGGCAACCAAAACTGATGATATCTATGCAGAACTGGCATGGGACCAAGTTGGTGCAGTCTGTCCCTAACAAGCCCCCAACAAGTGTTCACTAATTCAAATAGGATATAGTGTACTCTATCAGCTGACATCCAATAGTTATATGCCTATCCACTAGAATGATTATTCTGTGTAATATATTTTTTTCATAGTAACTCGGATGTTGTGGTTGTTTCTATAAAAGCACAATGTTGCAACTGAGTTGAAACTACAGAACAGCTTCACCTCAAACTGATTTGAGCTTCTGGAGTAAACTTGGCCATGGGAAATTCGTCTTGAGCAAATTTTGTCAAAACAATTCTTTGTATTTATATTTGAAGTATGGTTTCACGTTGAGTAAAGCAGATAAAAAGACACTGCAGCTTGAATTATTAATCACTAATTGTTTTCATAAGTTAATTTCCATAATACTTATACTAGTATTTATGCATTTCAAATTCTTTTACTTCCTATCATTGTGTAAAGTATTTGGTGAAGATAAGCTGTTGCTCCAATTGCATTTGCTATGAATAACTAGAAGAGAAAGTAACACAGGTCAGTCAGTTCTTATAGAAGCAAAAGATTAGAAACTACATTCGTCTTATGAGTAATCCATTTAGCACTCATAGGAAATGTTATGTTCAAATAGCATTAAAGATAGAACAATAACATCAGCTAAATATTAACAATAATAAGCAACAATATCTATGGTTTATGCATAAAGTTAGAAAATTATTGTGAGGGATACATTAGAAGTAACAACCTTAGAGAGATTTCCCAAAGATATAGCTTTTAATTTTCTTCTGTATCTCAAGTTTTACTCCTTGGTAACAAGAGAGCATTTTTTATTTTTGTAGTTATCCTGTCTACTAGAGATAGTGACCAAATTTTCCTCATATAAAAGCCCACCATCTTAAACAAAGAAGGAAGGAAACACTGAATAATGTAGTACAGCAATCCAAAAGGCAAGATTGTCATGGTTGAAAGATGTTTTTTTTGCACAGGTCTTCTCAATGAGGGCTGGTCTAAAACTAAACATCTGTCATTGAAGAATTGCCAAGCTACAATCGTCCTATGGAAGATGAACAATACTGTCACTGAAACACCGATTCTACCATCTTATAATGTGTTAGCAGAGGGCTAGAATAATGACAGTGTAAGGGATGTGCTGGGCATTATTGGCCGTACAGATTTTACTGAACAATTTTCCGACAAAAGATTAATGGCAACATTTAAAGATTCTTAGCTTGGTTGGATTTTTCTTACCAAATTTATAGCTAATATTATTATCATGCTAATCTTCCTGCTACATCATATGAAGAGAAAAAAACAATCACAAACAAGAACAATAATAAAAATAGTGAAGAAGAAATGAAAGAAAGATAACGTCAGAGGAGCAGTCATTCAGTTTCTGATTGATTAAAAACTTTTCTCTTAACCCTTTTTTCTTAAACCACCTATACTTAAACAAAGATTTGTTCTCGTCTGGGAAACAATTGATGGTTGAATATGCACTTACCATATAATACCATACTTTTTTCATCGCGTCCAAGTCGATTGGAAGCCTGACATGTATAAACTCCATAATCATCTTTTGCTATCTGTCTTATACGCAAGCTTAGTGTGATGGTATATTCATCATCACCATAAGCATCTATTCTATACTTCCATCCCGTTTGCAATTCTGTACCATTCTTTCTCCACATTGTAACACCTTGTGGCATAGCAGTTATTTTGCATTCTAATATTGTCTCTTTTGCTAATGCTTGTCCAATTCTTTTGGTAGGTAAATAAATCTCTGGTGCAACTGAAAAACAGAAAAAAAAACAAAACAAATAAATAAATATAGCATAAATAAGAACCAAATCAAATGGCTAAAATAAAGGCGAGGTTTGTTCAGATTTTGCAAGATGGTATATTTTATTGCAAGAAGAAGAAAGATTACTATATAGATATTGAAATTTGACCCATGCAGAAAGAATACTGAAAATATATTGAGAGGCTGCAGAAAGAGAACAATCTGTATAGTTGTTTAGTGTAAACAGATTGTGTGATAGGAATAGTCATAATTCATGGAACTGTTAATTCTTCCGCCTGTAGCAATGAATTATGCAGGTTTAAACATTTGTATATCATTGAATGTATTGGATATGATAGAAAGGAGTGAGCTCTCAGTGGCTCTTAGCACATTATTTAAAAATATCTACAGTTATAATCCAATAAACCATTGTTTCAGAACAACTTCTCTTTACAAAGTCAGCATTTTTAGTTCTTTCTTTTTTTTTGCCCAACCAAATTCGGTATCTTCTACAACTTCGTATCCAAACAGTAAATCCTCAATCATAGAATATGAATGATAATTATCAGAAAAGAACACTGAGAAGAATTAGAATTATTTGCGTTGCCATGGGATTTAACAAATGAAATGGAGGAATGTGTCAACTAGAACTTATGACCTTGTGACTTCATTCATGCACTAAGGACTTTATTCCTACTCTTTTGTATGATGAACCACATTCAGACATTCTAAAAAGACCATATTACGTACAATTTTCATAATAGAAATTTTAATAAAGTGGTGATTGAGAAACAACTTCATCTCTGGATTGCTACTTAATTACTATAACAGAATAGATGTGTCAGAATGGCATAAAATGATATTCTAAATATTTACTTATTAAACACTTACAGAAGTTACTTTTTAAAGATTATAAATGCATTATTCTTCAAGATGAAAAGTACTGGTGCTGCTGCCATGTAAAAAGCACTGATGATGGTGCCACATAAAAAGCACTAGTGCTGGCTGCATGGTAAAAGCATTAGTGTTGATACCACATAAAATGCCCCCAGTACACTCTGTAAAGTGGTTGGCATTAGGAAGGGCATCAAGCTGTAGAAACCATGTCAAAACAGACAATGCAACCTGGTCCAGCTCCTGGCCTTGCCAGCTACCATCAAGCCACCCAACCCACACCAGCAAAGAAAACAGACGTTAATTGAGGATGATGATGAAGAAGAAACTGCAGGAATATAGGCCCTGTTTTTGTAATAAAGCTAAATAATTTTACATATCTCATTAAGTGTTTATACAAATTTTGTTTTGAGCCAAAAGTAGAAAAATGTATAAATAGTGAATCTTTTGTGATTTTAAGTTGACAATCATAATTGCTGAGACCCCCTTCGGTCATGACTGACCATGGGATTGCATGACTGACTGTGGGATGCATGACTGACCGTGGGATTGACAATCATAATATGTTCTACTAATTTGAGGTAAAGCAGCTAAGGTAGATTATGCTATCTAGTTTAATATCTCATTGATGTGAATTTTCTATGAGGTTTTTTATTGTTTAGTTACTAGTTCAATCTATACAACTTATCAGCTCAAAACCTTAGCTTTGTTGCAAGTTAAAAAATTGCCAATATTTGTTGCTGTTTAGCTAGTTAAACCTTTTAAAAAAGAATTATGATGGAAAGGCTTCCCAATGATGACCAATTCATTTTTTGTACAGATATTGGCTGTGTGGTAAGTACAGGAGTGGCTGTGTGATAAGTAGCTTGTTTACCAACCACATGGTTCTGGGTTCAGTCCCACTGTATGGCACCTTGGGCAAGTGTCTTCTGCTATAGCCTCGGGCCGACCAAAGCCTTGTGAGTGGATTTGGTAGACGGAAACTGAAAGAAGCCCGTCGTATATATGTATATATATATGTGTGTGTGTGCGTGCGTGTATGTTTGTATGTCTGTGTTTGTCCCCCGAACATCGCTTGACAACCGATGCTGGTGTGTTTATGTCCCCGTCACTTAGCGGTTCGGCAAAAGAACCGATAGAATAAGTACTGGGCTTACAAAGAATAAGTCCCGGGGTCGAGTTGCTCGATTAAAGGCGGTGCTCCAGCATGGCCACAGTCAAATGACTGAAACAAGTAAAAGAGTAAAAAGAGTAAAGAGTATATTGTGCATCTAGAATAACATAATCCAATGTGATTCTCCATTTTTGTGAGGAGAAACACACTGGATAATGTTGTGATCTGAAGGAAATTGGGTTACTACTTTTCTAAGTTGAGCAACCATATACAGTCGCTTTTGTTTACTCATACCTATCATCATAAAATAGAATGGTTGAATACGTAATCATTGTTACTTGTGAACTTCAGTAAAATACTTTTAACTGCAGGAGTAAGGGTTCTGTTATAATCATAATTCTCTTTATACCATTAAAAAATATTATTGTTGCTGTTGTTGTTTTCTATTTTGCATTAATTTATTCCAATTCTAATATGGTCACTTAACTATAAGGGACAACACACTATTGGACAATAATAACACTCACTACACTGCCTCAGCAATATACTGGAAGATAATCAGGCACATAATACAATACCACTAACCAACTATACACAGTACATATGAAAATATAAATAGGGCCCAATACAGAATAAGATATGTGTGCAGACAGAGCTTTGTGCTTAAGAAGTTTACTTTACAGTTATGTGACTTCAGGTTCAATCTCACAGCAAGGTACTATAGTGAAATTAATGGACTGAAACTAGAATTCTTGTTGGTGACAAATTTAACACATCAGCTGGACCCTTGGTACCTTTAGAGTAGTACACACTTTCGCAAGCATTTTGAGCAGGTCTCCAGTATAAAGATAATACCTTCTTTCCTTATTATCAACTAAGCCATTAAAAGAGAAAAAAATGCATTTTAGACAATATCTTGTTTAAGTTTGGGTAAGGCTTGATCAAGAAGACGTATAAGGAGAGACATTTAAGTCATAAGAACTTTGAGTTTTTTAAAAGATATGTAGGTCTATTACCTTGGTTAAAACTAGCTTGCTTACTTACTTTAGATGTTACAATAATAATAGATACAAGAATTGTGGAACTTAATAAAGACTTCTTGTTTTTCAGTAGAGCTATATATCTAGCTTTAAAACTACATAGCAAGCAAGATCAATAGGTGAACACTGGGTGTTGAGAGAGAATTAATTTTAGAATTTAACGTTTATTATTTGCATGATCCTTACCCTATTTAATTTTCCTGAATCTTTCTATTTATTTTTGTATATTTTATCATTATTTCTATAAATTTTCTGAATAATTACAATGATTCCAGTATTACTGAACAACTGACCATGATTTGCTTTTAGTTTTTTCCTCCTTTTTAAAACTAATTATATGCAAAGCTAAAATATATAGGATTACTATTGAAAACCCATTACTTTAAGCTATAATGTGATATCTCTGGTAATGAAATAAATTTGCACTTCCCTGCTGTTATATAAAGAAAAGGAATACAATATTGCTGTATCAAGATAAGGAATACTTCACTGCAGAAAACTACATTGCTGCAACTGAATCTTTAAGAAAACCTCCATATGGTCATTCAATTTGCTAGAAGTAACAGCCATATTTCACTGAAATAACACCATCTGGTTTTAAAAAGCAAAGGACAATTCATAAATAACATCCAAGATATGGTATGTCTGAAAATAAGACAGAATGGTCTTGGCTGAAACATCACTTCACCATACCTCAGGCTGATTATTGTAGGCCTGGGAGTAAATAACAAATTTCCCTTCGTCTGCAAAAATGGTCTTAGATATACTATATCTAAGAAAAGGATGAGATGATCATGTTTGGAACAACTTTTTCTACAAGTTTAATCTGAGCTTAGATATAAGCAAGATGGATTATATACATAATACAGTCATACAGATCAGTAGCAAGTAACCATTTCTAAAAGGATTGAATAAAAACAGTTGCATTAAAGCCATCAACACATTCCTGACACAGTCAACAATGATCCACCATTATTTCTTCTCATTTATTAAAAAGAAAAAAAAGGAACAGCTTTGGATTAGATAATGTTGAAAAGTGATAGAGTGGTAATCCAGAAAACATCCAGCCTCGGAAAACATGAAACGAGAAGAATTAAGTGAAACCAACAGATTTTATGTAAACACAAACACACATCAATATTTGGCATTATGAATAGCTATATATATATATATTATATATATATATATATATATATATATATATCCTTATATATAAACAGCCAAACATTAACTGAAGGATCAGCCAATACATTTAAGTAGAATATCACACTAATATTTTTTTAAAGCAAAAGTTGATAGTGACCTCAAAATTCTGACTCAAATGCATTCATACCACAACTACCACCTCTTCTTCAATGAAACCACCAATACCACCAACAGAAGAAGGTAAGAGAGAAAGGAAGAGAAAGTGGGAGAGAGAGAGAGGGATGGATAGATGATTAGAGGAATAAATAGATGGATAAACACAGAGATTGTCCAGAAACTTACTGGTATTTAAGTGAATACATTGCTGAGAAGTATAGAACATTAGCAACTTTTATTGTTTGAATATACAGAATTTTGTGTATACTTCATATGTAACACGTCATCCAAAATTGAAATCACCATGCAATGTTGGGCAGGCCAGCTGAAGTATTCTGCCCTTGACAATAGCATATTTCAACTGACCTAGCCACCTGTCCATGATGGCCTTTAATAAAATTCAGACAAAGTGTTTACTTTATTTGAATAACCAAGATACCATTAAAAAAAAAAAAATTACAAAAACGTAATATTGTCTATTCTGCTAATTCATAGCTTTGGGAATGGTGTCACATGAAATGCTCAATATTGCTAAGCAAGGAACACTCCATTCCTCATCAGTGAAATTACTGTCACTTCAACCATTTTAAAAACCACCAAGTTTCCCTACAGGATTATGTTGGTGGAATGTAGATGGATAGGTAGCTGGGTAAGAAGATAGATAGGTAGACAGATAACTATATAAGTACATAGACTGATAGATCAAAAGAAAGAAGAAAAAAACAGCTACACCTTTAGAAGGAAACAAAGGAGTCAAGCAATTTCAATGACAAAAGAATTCTGCTTACAAAAACATTGCAAGAGTTTGATTTGATGAGTTAGATTACTTTATTTAATACCAACAATGTTTGACAAAAGAATATGTTTTTTTAAAGACTTGACATTTATTAGATCAGCTATATTATTTCATTCAGTGTACATTTAATATTTATGGTAAAGAAAGGAACAAAATATATGGTTAACCGAAAGCAAAACCTAGACAGACAACCATTTTAATTCAGTTTGATAGAATGAGAGAACAACTAATTATTTCCCAATAACTTATGCTACCCACCTCTTCATCAAATTGACATTTACTCCATATTTATAAAAATAGAAGGGAAACTTTTTTTAAATGTTATTACTTCTCAAGGTTTTAATTCTATTCAAAGACAATGGCAATGTTAATGCTATTCTTAAAGTCGATTACTTTTTAAACATTTCTGTGCTAAGTTAAAATTGATTATGAGTGATATCTTTTATCAAACCTAAGAATGTTGGCAATAATCTTTGGATGGAAGAACAACATGAGTTATTAAATATCTGATAATTAAAATTTTTACAAGTAAACTATATTAATAGACCTTTCAAGTGAGTTCATAAATCAGGAATATATTAGTTTACTTTGATAGATTCAATTGCAAAATCAATTACTGATCTGCAAAGTGCATAGAATTCAAATTGTGGTCAGAGCAATTTATATATGTGATGAAAACTGTTTCTCTCTGCCTTTAAGAAGTAAATTACAGCTGATTCTCTAAGTCCTTCTACTCCCAACAATTGATCATAGCTTTTTTCTTTTTTTAAATAAATTCTGAAAGTAGTTATACCAAGTAGTATCAATAAAATGCATTTGCACTGCAAGATACAATTTGCACTGCTCATTCATCTAAGCAGGTAATATACAAATAGAACAATGAATCATATTCTGATACTCTATGCCATGTGGTTTCAAATAATATTGTGATGTATTAACTGATGACACCAACACTAGAGAGGTAGCTGTGTCCACAGAACTAAATGGATGTCACAAGCCTGTGGTTTACAGAGTGAGAAGTATGAATGATAGTCATGAGAGGGATGTCCAGTAAGGTTGGAGGGATAGAAGTAAGCAGTTTTCTGAGATGGGCATGTATATTCAATGCAACACAATGTGACCGAGATAGTACAGGGATGATAGAGGTCTTTGTGGTCCAGGGAACAGAGCAATGACAGAACCCTGCAATGTATGGGAGAGAAGGAGAGAGAGAATATAGTGGCAGTCAGAGTGTTACAGGGTACTGGAAGGTAGTATAAAACAGGACAGTGGAGGTAGAATGAAGTGGGCGAAGCCATGCAGTGTAGCTCTTTGTACATAGGCTGTGAGATGGAGTCGAAGGTATAACAATGTCATTCTGCAATCTTTGTGGTGGAAGCACTCCGTTGGTTACGACGACGAGGGTTCTGGTTGATCCGATCAACGGAACAGCCTGCTCGTGAAATTAACGTGTAAGTGGCTGAGCACTCCACAGACACGTGTACCCTTAACGCAGTTCTCGGGGATATTCAGCGTGACACAGAGAGTGACAAGGCTGGCCTCTTTGAAATACAGGTACAACAGAAACAGGAAGTAAGAGTGAGAGAAAGTTGTGGTGAAAGAGTACAGCAGGGATCACCACCATCCCTGCCAGAGCCTCGTGGAGCTTTAGGTGTTTTTGCTCAATAAACACTCACAACGCCTGGTCTGGGAATCGAAACCACGATCCTACGACCGCAAGTCCGCTGCCCTAACCACTGGGCCATTGCGCCTTCTTACAACTATATGTCTCTCACGAAGAGCCTTACAACTATATGTCTCCCACGAAGAGCCCAGAAAATCCCAAACATCAGAAAATGTATTTTCCTTCTAAAACTAAGCTACAAACAAGCATATAGGAGGAATTGTGGATGGCTTTTCTTAGATAGCTATATTGCAAAATATGTGACAAAATATACTGCTGCTACTGCTACTACTACTACAGAGACCAACACAAGACAATATATTATGTTCACAGCAGAATACACACATAATCTTAAACCCCATTAAAGATTAAATATTCCATTATTCAACCATCATGAAAATGTGACAAACCTGACTAAAACCTGAAGTAAAGTGATGGCGGGGTGTCAGTATTTTCAGTAATGACTTAAAATTATCACTGTATCACAGGTAGCTTGGACACAAAATCTATCATAAAATGACAAAGGTGACTTGGTCATAACTACTGCAGAAACTGATAACTACTTCAATGGAGAGTGTACAGTCTATGTGAGAATCAGTTTAACCCTTTTGAGTCATGTTCCTAGTGTAGCAGGAATAACTTAAATGTAATCTCTATCGGATTCCTGTTAAAGTGGTAATGGACACCATTGCAGAAAAAGATAAAATACTGAAAACAGACAACTGATCACATTGTAGCTCTGTAGCCAAGTGTGTTAATGACTTATTGTCAATAGTGTTGTTTACTTTTGATTTTGATCAGGAAAAAAAACCCCAAAAAAACCAGAATGGATTTATTTCCTATGAAATGAGCATGTGATGAAACCAACACTTTGTCTGGTAAATGAGCAAGGCTTGGACTCTTTACAGTTGAGGAAATTATTGATGATGTTTATTCTTCAGCTGAAGAGTTTACCCAAATGCAGACAATGAGAGGGATTCGGACAGTCAAACAAGTGAAAGTGATGAGGGAAGTAGTGATTTGCAACAAATATGGGAGTTGAGAGATAGTCCCATTATTGTTATTCTGAATATTTTTGTGATTCTATCCATTAGTTTACCTGCAATCATTACTTTTGAGCTGTGTATGCAGGTATTTATTATTTTGGCTCAGGAACCAGGTGGAGGTTAAAGTTAGACATAGGGCCCAGATCTGAGGGAGTTAACACAAACATCCCAGAGACATCTTAGGTTAATGTTTCACTTACAGAGAGGAAATAGCAATCGTGTTGACCATCAGATAGAGAGACAGAGCTCTGTGACCTAAATAACAATGTATAAGAAGGAGCAATACTCTTCCATTAAAAATACCGACAAATATTTCCAGTATAACTAAATTAACTGCTATATTACAAATGTGAAAGGATTTATATAGATAGTAATAATGTTAGACCGAGAGAAGAAAATTTGCAAACGAGAAAAAGTTGAGAAAGAAAATTTGCAAACGAGGAAAAGTTGACAAAGAGAATAAACAGCATCAGATGTTTGAGGAAGGAACTTAGAAGCCCTTACTAGTTTTTGTTATACTGTCAATTGGATTAATTTCAAAGCTAATGATTTTCATTTGGATTTGCATAATAGATTTCTGTTTAGATATACATCAAAGAAAAAGTAATGAGAAAAAGATCAAAATTAACTAAAGTAAGTAAATGATACAATCTATAGATTAATGATCAACAACATATGTCTTTAGTGTCCTGGAAAAATTCAATCAAAGTGACAAAGACAGACTTATGGACTGGAATTACACAAATATAATATACATAATATGTACATACATAAACTTGTACTTCTATAGATATAATATACATTAATACATGCAAATAAATAAAATACACATATATACATACACAAACACATATATATTCACAACCCGTGCTAGCACGGAAAACGGACGTTAAACGATGATGATGATGTAATTACAAGATTAACTACTTGAAAAAAATGTAACTTGAAACTTTCCATTAGAAGGTTGATGGAGAGAAAGAAAGGATCAGCAACAGAGAAACAGAAACAAAGGAACAGACAGAGGTGGGGGACACAGGGAATTACACATTGTTGGATAGACAGAGACACAAAAATGGTACCTAAAAGATAAGAAATTACATGAAAAGAAATAAATGTAGAGACAAATTGATAGCAACAGAATTAAAGAAAAAACAAGAGGAGAGACAGAAGAAAGATGGATAAGAAAGAAGTCAAGAGAGAAAAGACAATGAAAAAGCTACAAAGCAAAGACCATCCTTGAAATAGTGTATTTTAAGGATAGTGTCTGTTGTTAGAGTAATGCATTTAATACATACAACATGGAATTGATAGCATTTTATAATGCAAATGCTGTCTTTGATTCTAGCAGGATTAACTGGTAGCACTGCAGTTACTTGCTCAAGATATGCATAATTAATTCTATAATCCCTTGAACACAATTGTATACATTCAGCTGCTTATATTTAATAGGTGGAGGCGCAATGGCCCAGTGGTTAGGGCAGCAGACTCGCGGTCGTAGGATCGCGGTTTCGATTCCTAGACTGGGCGTTGTGTGTGTTTATTGAGCGAAAACACCTAAAAAAGCTCCACGAGGCTCCGGCAGGGGGTGGTGATCCTTGCTGTACTCTTTCACCACTCTTTCTCTCATTCTTTCTTCTGTTGGCCTGCTCACTTAGCCTGCGGGGTGGCGTCATTCGAAGGCTAAAACAATGCAAACGCATTGTGACCAGCGATGTGTAGTAACATCTGATAGTCTGGTCGGTCACGTGATCACGTGATATTTAATAGATGATATTGTAGAAGCTGATCCATGTTAGCAACACTTTCAATTACAATTATTATCAGGCATTTCAGTTTATATTACTAAAATTCTATGGAAATGTATGAGTGTCACCTCATCATCATGACTTTTTCATTTCATATTAGAGTCCTTATGTTGAACCAAAGTATATCCTTACTACTTTTCCAATTATGAATATTAATTTACTGGATTCAGCATTATCTTTCATACTATATTTTATAATATCTTTGGTTATAAGTTTCCAGCAAGCCAGCTACCAGATCATTCAATATGTGAAATACTAATTCCCTTTTGGAAACTTAAAGTGACAAAAGATTGCCTGTGAAACTTGTTGCGGAACAAATACCACACAGAATATTTTGCTGAGCCTCGTCCCGAAAGATCTGTAGAGCTCGACAAAGACATTTTGCAAACCCTGGTGGAACAAAATCCCATCCTAACTGATGAGAAACTAGCAGAGAAGCTTGGATTTGGTCATTCAACCATTCATTGACACCTGTGTGCCATCAGAAAAGTCAGCAAATTGGGTCAATGAGTTCCTCACAAACTTTCTGAGTCTAATCATATGTAGAGAGTGAATGTGTGCTCTTCTTTTCTGTCACATCTCATGAATGAACCTTTTTTGGACTGCATTAAGACTGGTGATGAGAAATGGGTTCACTATAAAAATGTCAAGTGAAGAAGACAGTGGGTAGGGAAAAGAGAAATACTGGCACCCCAGGCTAAAGAAGGTCTTCACCCATGTAAGGTGTTGTTATTTGTTTGGTGGGATATGAAAGGTTTAGTCCACTTTGAACTTTTAAACCCAAACCAAATGATAAGAAAGGAGATCTACTGTGAGTAGCTTGAGCGGCTTAAGTCAGCACTAGAAGGAAAATGACCATCTTTGGCTTCAAGATGAAAGGTGTTCTTCCATTAGGATAATGCTCAGCCACATACAGCGAGGATGACATTCCAAAGGCTGAATGGAAAATGATGCCCCACCCACTATATTCACCGGACATTGCCCCATCTGATTATCATTTATTTTGCTGTCTTCAAAATCACTTGGATGGAAAAAATATGAATTCGGTAGATGAGATCAGAACAGTCATGGAGGAGTATTTTTTGTCACAGACAAGTGGATTTTGGAAGTGGGACCGTATAAATCTACCAGATAGATGGAAGAGCATAGTAGAAAATAAAGGAGAGTATATTTTCGATTAAAAAAGAACTTTGCTTATCTTAATTCTGAAAAAGAAAAGAAGTATAAAAAAACTGCATTATTTATGTGATGACCCATTATTTAGTCTGTGTCTATCAAATTTCCCTAACAAAACACTGGTCTACTTAAGACTGTTTTAATAAGAGGACACTTTACTAAGGTGCTACATGGTAGGATTAAGCCACAAACCACATAGGTGTAAAGCAAATTTCTGATCCACACAGTCATGCCTGCACCCATACAATAATCTAATAATTTTACATGACATCTGTCCACCTGGAGGTATGAAATGTAAAATCAACACCACTAGACTTGAATTTAGGATACAAAAGAACTTTAACTAAATACCACAGCCTGTTACTTTATTATGTATAAGAAAATATCAGTACTCAAGCCAGGAACACAGCAGAATAAAATCATTTGACAATACTCTCAATGTCCCCAAAACTGATTTTGCACTCGATCAAAATAAATCATTATTCTCCACGTAAAAAGCACCCACTACACTCGCGGAGTGGTTGGCATTAGGTAGGGCATCCAGCTGAAGAAACACTGCCATATCAGACTGGAGCCTGGTGCAGCCCCTGGCTTCCCAGACCCTGGTCGAACCATCCAACCCGTGCTAGCGTGGAAAACGGACGTTAAACGATGATGATGATGATGATGTTTCAGTCATTTGACTGTGGCCATTATTTTCTTATAAATTAGAAACAATATCTTAGTAATTTTGTTTTGCTTGCTTATTATTTTATGTTTTAAATCCAATTTTTCATGCTGTTATTAGTCGGATAGCTTTAACAAATATTGATATTAGCATATTGTTGTCAGAGTAAATGATTTTACATGCCATCTTACCCTTAACTATTCAGCTGTGAACCTGCAATGATACTAATTATCAGTCAAGCAGAATATTGAAAGCGTTCTTTTGTGTTTTGCCTACAGGCATATCAGAATAGTTAAAACAAGATTTGAAGTATTTGAAAACCACTGAACTTCTTCATTACTAGTTGCTGTTGTATGGTATCTACATGTATGAATGTACACATGTGAATGCTTGCCTAAGTATCTGAGCTATATTTTGTGTCTACTTTAACTTAGGTGCCATCATATTAAGAAAATTTCAAGCAACTCTTAACAGGGTTAGGACTAATACAAATTAGTGTGGAGAAATAACAAAGTAGTATAGTATATATTGACAGCATACTTGCAGAGAAAATCCTTCAACATTGTAAAGGTGATAGTATTATCGCCAGAAGATCTGAACTGAGTATGTTATTAATAAGATATTACTGGTATCTTGACATAAAAGTTCATGCATTAGATATGTATTTTACTTTCTGAACTCAGATCATGCTATTATATATTTTTGCTTTCATCTCTATCTCTCTCTCTGATCAATAAAACAAATACCAGTCATATCAAAAGGTTGATTCAATATACTGTATCTCTCCCTTGTAAACATGAGAAAATTCTTAAATTTTCACTGGAGTTGATAAAATAAATAATTTCTTAATTGTTACATTTATGAATCCCAGAATAAGATATTGCTTCTATTCTGATCAATTGTTAACCTTCAACAAAATACAATTATGACCCACACAAGAGTGTGACACCTAAATCAGTGATGATGCTGATATTAAAGATAAAAACATCTTCAAACGATACTTTTTTTTTTTCCTGACATGATGAAACTCGCCAGAAAATATTTGTTTGAAACACTCTTAAAAGATACATGAAATTTTTGTTCAATGTTCAAACAACTCTACCTACAGCTTATGATATTTTAGCATGAACACATTTGCTAGTCCTTAGCATATAATCACCTCTTCACTTTCTCAAATACTCACTCCACTTAGTCAAGGGGACTTTTCCCTTCTTCTTTTCTATCTTGCAAGTTACTTAGCAACCACACAAGTGCTGAAGGCACAAACAAAAAAGCACCCAGTACATGCTGTAAAGTGGTTGGCATTAGGAAGGGCATCCAACCACAGAAAACATTCTAAAGCTGAAATGGCACATGACACAGCCCAATGATTCATCTTATCCAACCTATCATCCAACTTACACCAGCTTAGAAAACAAATGTTAAATGATGATGGTGATGATATTGAAAGAATCATGGCATTATAACTGATTTTGCTGACATTACTATCATCATTATCATCGTTTAACATCTGCCTTCCATGTTGGCATGGGTTGGACGGTTTGATTAAGGACTAGCAAACCAGAAGGCTGCACCAGGCTCTAATCTGATCTACAGTTGGATGCCTTTCCTAACGCCAACCAGTTTGAGAGTGTAGTGGGTACTTTGTATGTGTCACCAGCACGGAGGCCAAGTCAGGCAGCACTGGCATTGACCATACTCAAATGGTGCTTTTCATGTGTCACTGGCACAGGAGGCAGTTGGGAGGCACTGGCATATTTATTATTATTATTACTATTAACATAGTAGTTGAAAATATTTATTAAATCTTACTTATAACATATTCTTCATAATCAGACAGTACAAAATACTGGTCTACTCAAGTTGCCTAAGTTAAATAAATAATCTCGCCTCATGGAAACATTGGTACTTGTTAAAAGATTCCTCTTTAAATGAAACCAATGGTTGCCTTGTTAACCAACAAATAATGAATATTTATCTACCAAAGTAGTGTTGAGCACCCATTTTCACTGTTTGACACCAGCATATATATATATAAAAATATATAAACATGCATGAAGAGCTTCTTTCAGTTTCTCTCAACCAAATTCACTCACAGGACTTAGGTCAGTCTGGGGCTATAGTAAAAAAAATATTTGACCAAGTTGCCATGCAGTGGTACTGAACCTGGAACTATGTGGTTGAGAAGTAAATTTCTTACCACACAACCATGCCTGCACTTTCTTAACTATGTAGACACACAAGAAATAAAGCAAGTGTATATTTCTAATACAATTCTGAATCACGATTTTTGTTGTCTAAGAATTTTTTTTTTGGAAGCACTCTGTCGGTTACGATGACGAGGGTTCCGGTTGATCCGAATCAATGGAACAGCCTGCTCGTGAAATTAACGTGTAAGTGGCTGAGCACTCCACAGACACGTGTACCCTTAACGTAGTTCTCGGGGATATTCAGCGTGACACAGAGAGTGACAAGGCCGGCCCTTTGAAATACAGGTACAACAGAAACAGGAAGTAAGAGTGAGAGAAAGTTGTGGTAAAAGAGTACAGCAGGGATCACCACCATCCCCTGCCGGAGCCTCGTGGAGCTTTAGGTGTTTTCGCTCAATAAACACTCACAACGCCCGGTCTGGGAATCAAAACCGCGATCCTATGACCGCGAGTCCGCTGCCCTAACCACTGGGCCATTGCGCCTCCTGTCTAAGAATATTTCTTATCAAAGGACAGCATGCTTGAAATTGATATAATGAGAATTAAGAAATATGTATTTTCAAATAGTGGAAGTGTACCAACGACTGGTTTTTAAGAGAGAAAATGTTAAATGGCTTCTCACAATTTGTCGTTTATGAGCATAAACAATTTTTATACGTAAATACTTAAGACTTCTCTCTTTCTCATTGACCACCAGTACAATTTTCTGAAAGCCAGATCTACAGAAAATGTATTTTCTTAGATCAAGTATTACTTGCTTTACAAATATGAGTAAAAACAGTAATGTTCCTTTTACATTATCAATGACACAAGGAACAAGTTCTTCCTACTTAATTAATCAATTCACTGGTGCTATCTGTCTCTTATCACTTGGAGTAGAAATTGATTTGTAAAGCATTCCGTTGTAGTATCCATTGATGGAGTTCACTTTATCCCTTATATTTACTCTGGTGTACCTCGGCATTTAGTTATGCTTCCCACAATTCTCTTTCTTTACATTCATTATCTTCTTGATTTGTAACCATACATACACCATCATAAACGACTACACCCTTCATTATTCTTTAGTTTTCAGTACGCGGAGGTCATTCTATCTTTTCATGTCACTTTAGAATTGTAAAGGTTTTGTAAAAAGAAACCTCAAAATACATGCTTCAATGGGTACATGGCATTATAATCTCTTTTAATGACACTAAAATAAACGATACAAATATCAAGCAATTTGTTATTTTGTAAGACTAAACCTAAGTATGCAAACTTCCACAGCTAAAACATTAAAACTCACCAGAAATGCTGAACCTTACAATCCTTGACGATATCTCAAGATAACCAAACATCTATAACATTACAAAATATCATTGTTCAACTTAAATGGTAATGGCTAAGTTTCTTCTTCAGAACCGGAAAATACTTCAATTCTAGTTAGATAATGACCTTATACAAATCACCAGTGTGATTCATATTAGAGTACTACTCATATATTAGGGAAGATATTGTTGCTTTTGCATGCTAAATAATCGTCCAAGGCTGTGAGCCTCTATGTGGTCACTTTAGCTATTAGAGATATTAATATATCATTCCTCCAATAGTCTAAGGAGAAGAGAGAGATATAGTAGTACTACTAGATATTTCTAAAAATACATGATGGTCATAGCTGAAGATTGATCTGGAACTAAATAATGACAGCACTTTTAGAATACATTAAAAAATGTCATTTAGGAAATTGGTAAAAATTCATTCCCAAATGCACTATGACTGCATTCTTTTCTGTCTCTTTTAATGGCATATACTATTCTGAGAATGCAAACTGAATACTGCAGCTATCCAAAGCTCAAATAATATATGCCGTTTTCTCTACTTGCCACCTTTAGTCCCCATAGCAAACATATTTTTCTGTATTTCCATAACAGAACTATTTCCTATCCACATTTTCCCTTTGGCATCAAGCTACAGAAATTACATGTAACAGTAACTGCACTGACTTCATTCTCAAAAGACCTGCAAATGCCATGAGCACAACCTTCTGCCTCAGATTATGTAAATAAAAAAGAGCAGTTATGTTGTTGACTTATTGCATCAGGGCGAACACTGCAATTATAATATGAAATAGTTTCAAAAGGTTTTAGCTGTCTTAGTTAGTAGCTGATAATAAGTAAATAAAATTCTAATCCTACTAAATTTGTTTGTTCTTGTTTTATGAACTGACACTACAGACTATTTGAATGCATTATACAAAATTTTAATTAACTTGAATGAGTCTTAAAATAATATAGAAGAAGAATATTTTGCACAGAAAGATAAAAATATACTTAAATGAAATTTATCACAAAAAAAGTATCTGTATATAATCTGTAGGTTGGATTAAGCGATAAACAAGAAAACCAATTTCATGTTAGATTACAAAACCCAAAATCAAATAAATGGGGAAAATATTATAATTGCAGTGTAGGATTATAAATGAAATCCTTCATATTCTAAAAATAAGAAGACTGATAGACAATTGATCAGTCTGGAAAGATTGGAAATCAGTTACTATATATATAGATTTTACACACAGCCTACACTGTACACACCCTTATCAGCTGTTGGCTGGAGAATGTGATTTTAAAACCTTCTGATGTAAGTTAAAAGCTACAAGTACACAACCAAATTGAAAAATGTGCTCCCTTACAGAGTTATAGTATTTAATATCAGGCTGTTTATTAAAAAAGAAAAATGAAGAAAATGATTATTAGGAGTATTCAGTATAAGCTATATAAGCTAACAGAGTGTTCCCTTAAGGCCAGATTTCACAAAGTAACAAAATGAGAGATAAAAAGAGGCTAGATTGTGTATCTGAAGAGTCTACATACTTAATCAGTATAAATGAGCAGACAGGAATACTAGGGAACAATATAGCGTGTAGAAAATGACTGATATTTATAATTAAGGAATAGGATGAATGAATTAGGAATGCTTCTAGTTAGCTTAAATATTGTCACTGAAATATATGAAGATTAGACAGTAAGTTAATTAAAAAAGCTTGGACTGATAAAGCTACAAAGATTGTACAAGAGTCTGAGAGACACTAAATATTTCAAGATAAATAAGTAAAGTGGTAGACAGCAATAACAAATCAAATTTGTTGAAAAGCTGATATGCGAGATGACTGGTATATTAAAGGCATTGCTCTTAATAAATTAAGATTGACATAAGTAATTAAAGATAGTGAAAGTCATGATTTAAACAGGGATGATTTGAAATAGTGAAGAATATAAGGAAATTAGTGATGTTTGCAAATAATAAGCAGAAAAAGTTTGTAAACCAGAAAAAATTATTTAGCCATGAAAAGGAGAAGTTAAAGTAAATCTTTCCCACAAACAAAGATCTTGTCTAAAGATGAACATTATGTTTCATGAAAGTGACATGATGAAGACGAATGTATCCAAAGTTGCTTCCTCTATTTTCCAGAAAAATGAAAATATTTGTCACTGATTATGATCATTGTTTTTAATACATAATTACTTATAGTAGACCTTTAATGTTTTATGTATTAAATATACTAATTCTAATTTGCATAGTTAAAATTTTATAAATTAGGTACCTAGATTAATTTGAGTGTAGGAGCTAGTTTCTTTAAAATTTTAAACAAGTTAAAATACTTTTTGCTGTTATTGACAACTAAATATGAAAAAGCAATTACTTCTGCCTGAAACATAAACTACACATTACACTAAAATTATTATAAAATCATTATTAATTATTATAACAGGCCCATATTCTTTACCAGATTGCTAACCAATTTTTATATATTCTTGAATATCTAAATTCATTTGCCCTCAATGAATCCAACTTCCTCAAAACAATGATGTTAGTAAAGTTTTAGAACATAAAGCACATACCCTAAATATTTACCAGTTCTCTACAACACTCTAAATGGTCAATCACAGCATAGAGCAGTGCTTTTCAAACGTTTTGCTGGAGCAGAACCCCAAGGAAACATTCCACTGGCTCGAGGAACCCCTGTGCAATAATTTAATAGTCTTATGCACACATATCTGCACAGGAGAATTAAAAATTACTGCCGATTTTAGCAGTTTTGTAACTTCTCGCGGAACCCCTGGACTGTACTGGCGGAATGCTAAGGTTCTGCGGAACCCTGGTTGAAAACCACTGGCATAGAGGATTGACAACAGCATGTCAGCTAACTGTAGCAGCTTTTAATTAGTTCAGTTAGTTGTGCTAAAAAATTGCTGTTGATTCTAAACAACACTGAAGTGATTATTTTGCTAAAAAACAAAAAACAAAGAAAAAAATCAAGTGTATGATGAACCCATCCCATGAAAATAAATATAAAATCAATGCTAGTATATTCTGAATGAGAAAATCATACGATAAGTATGAACTAAATGGCATAGCGCATTGTAGTTGTTTCTTTGTTTCACAGAGCTAAGATAAGTTGGAGCAATCAAAGATAGTACAGCTTTTCTTGAATCACAGCACAATGCAGAAAATGTGCTTGGAGACATGTAAACTGTTAGTTTATGAGTTATATATTAGCACTTCAGTTTTAATATCTCAACTGTTATGATTGTTTAAAAAAAATTTTCCATAATTTTCATTTTGTTATCAATATATCTCATTGAAAATATTTAGTTCTCGCATGTCAGGATTGTAAAACTTAATCAGCTTACCAGAAATAGGAACCAATATTTTGACTACAAGTGAATGTTTGTAAATATTGTCACTTCCAGAATAAAGAAATAAAAAACTATTAATTTTTCATAGGTTTTAGTCATCTGGAGCACTCTATGGATATCAATTTACACAACTTATTTATTTACAATTTAAAACATTAAATAACAAAAACATATTTAAAAAATTTTACACTCAAAATAAATATCACTGTTACATAATCTTGATTTATTTATAATACAACCATATTAAAAACTCAAATAACTGAAAGGACAACCAAAGATGAAAACGGATTTCTTGTTGAAAATATTATCTTCTGATGTAATAAAATTCAATTAAATTTTGTATCAACTGCAATATCAATGAAAACTAAATATTTGTGTATATGTGTGACCATGTATGCACACATATATATGCATGTGCATGCACACACACACGTATGCACATACATGCATACACACACTTCACATGCCTATAATCTTTTCTACTGTAGGCTCATGACCTGAAACTTTGGGGGAGGGGTTAAGTTGATTACATCAACCCCAATGCTCAGTTGCTACTTATTTCATTGACACTAAAAGGATAAAAGGCTAAATTGAGCTTGGCAGAATTTGAACTCATAATGTTCAGATGGATGAAATGCTGCTAAGCATTTTGCCTGGTATGTTAACAGTTCTGCCAGCTCGCTGCCTTGAAATATCCCTTTTCTCTTGCACTCTAAATCTGATTCCTTTTATATCAGTTTTTCTATCAGCTCATTTGTACTTCATCATTGATGTAGACTAGCATTACACATCCAGTGATGTATTTTCTCTTCATTCTTTTCTAGTCTTTGCAAATACTCTGCATTCAAGGCTCAGGTCTTACTACTATGCAGAATGATACAATCACATCGCATACATCATTCAATCTGCCTTTCACTCTAAGAGAAACTCTCCTTTATTGTCAGGAGTGGTGATACCTTCTTTGTCTTTTTCTGGCCTGTTCTTACTCTGGTTAATGTATGAGTACATGTATGTACATGTGTACGTCTGAGAGAGAGAGAGAGTGTGTGTGTGTGTGTGTGCATGTGTGTGCGTGTGTGTGCATGCATGTGTATAAGTGTGTGTGCTATAAAGGATTTAAGTGAGGCTTCAAGTTTTCCTAATAGTGTATTCAACTGGTCAAATAAATCATTTTGGCCATTGCGAAGATCTACGATATAGTAAATTTAATAAATGTATAATTTTACTCTAATTTAAATTTTGAATCTCTCCACCCATAAATGTCATTATTCTTAAAATGTTTATAAAATATGAACCCAGACATTAATGTGCATGTGTAGACATTTAACAGTAAAAATATAAGTTAATCCTTTCTACTACAGGTGCAAGGCTTGAAATTTGGTGGGAGGGGATAGGTCATTTACATTGACCCCAGTGTGTAACAACTGGTGATTAATTTATCGACCCCAAAAGAATGAAAGGCGAAGTCGACCTCAGTGATATTTGAACTCCAAACATAACGGCAGATGAAATACTGCTAAGCATTTTGCTCAGTGTGCTAAAAAAATATCAGTTAATAATGGCTTCTATTGCACAAGAAAATAGATGCTTTTAAACATCCTATTAATACTTAGAGAATATGTTAAGGTTATTAAGTACTTGGTGTAATATGTATACAAATATTGATAAATATTCTTACAAATAAAGAATGTAATCTGGAAAATGATAACTTTTTATTTGGCTATTTACATAAAATGTATTATTTTATGAAATCAAAATTGCACTAAACGTTTACGAGGCAAATATTACATCTGGTCTCAGAAATAAAGTATATGAAGAGAATTCAATTTACTTATAGCTTTCTGAATGTTGGGCCAAAATAATAATTGATTCATGTGATGTGAACAAATACAAGGCTGGAGGGGTGGGTGGGGGTGGAATAAGCAAAAGGAATGTCACAAAGATCGTCATCATCATTTAATGTCACTTTTCTATGCTGGCATGGGTTGAACAGTTTGACAGGAGTTGGCAAGACCAGAAGCCACATCAGATTTCATAGTCTGTTTTGGTATGATTTCTACAACTGGATACCCTTTCTAATTCCAACCACTTTACAGAGCGCACTGGGTGCCTTTCACGTGGCACCATCACAAGTGCTTTTTATCATGGTATCGTCAACAGTACATTTTACATGACCCCAGCACTAGTGCTTTTCACACAGCACCAGCAATGACAGGGTCATGAAGTACCTTAGAAGACAAAACCCCCTCAACTGGGAGGGGAAATTGTACTGACTGACGGGGCACGCAATTTGAGAGATTTAAGGTATAGAGGAGAGAGATATGTGTCTTACTGTGGAATAGACACATGGATACTCCAGCTAGAAAACAAAAGAGGGTTGGAGAATAAGATGAAGGGAGTGATAGTGAGAGAAATGATGACAGAGATGTGTTGGAACATGCCCACAAGGGACATTAGAGGTAGTGAGAATAGGTGAGGTGATACAGAGGCTTGAGCTACGTGAGTGGGCAGGATGAGGTGACTGTAGCAAATGATGGAGAGAAGCATAGGAGAGGATTGGAGGTGAGAGTTATAACAGATATGTGAGGGCACTGAGGGTGATAGCAAGCAAGTAAGGAGTTGATGATGAAAAGGAGCACAAGGAGGGGAGAGAAAATGCAGAAAGGAGGTGGGAGAAGAAGGTAACTGGTAGGAAGGAGTAAAGGTAACTGAGAAAACCAGGGGTTGTAGTATGTGTCTATTCTGCTCCCAAGTGTTAGAGGAAGTGGTGGGTGTTAGGGGATGAAATGTGGGTGGGAGGGAGAGAAGGTTGACAGGACATTACCAAGGTGGTTTTAGCATATCCTTTGTAAGGCTCAGTGTTTTGAGATGGGCCATCAATACTTCATCCCGTGTCTTTCTGGGTCTCCCTCTTCCACAGCTTCTAGCCACTTAAGTCATTGGCACTTCTTTATGCAACTGTCTTCATCCGTACCAATCACATGACCAAACCAACACAGTCTTCTCTCTTGCATACTGCAACTAATTATTCTCATGCCTAACCTTTTTAGGGTTAAGCTCAATCATCATTATTTATATTCCTCAGTCAGTAGAAAGAAGAAAAAAGAGAAAGAGGAAAGTTTTTTATTTACTATCTTTGACAAAAAACTTGACACATTTCTCAATGATTCATAGAAATTGACTGCTTTGTTATTCAAAATGAGTATTTCCTCTCCTCTCTATTACTTTCCTAGTCAAGTCCATTTGACACCTAGTTTTCTATATTGCCTCTTTATAGTTCCCTGAAAGCACCATATTTTCACTCCTTCATGGCATATTCTCATTTCTTTCTTGGTTATCATTGTCCTCAATTTTGAAGGTCCTTGGAATGTTTCCATACTGTTTCCAGGGCATCCTTTTCAGGGAAAATAACTTTACTTTCACTTACATTCACAAAATTGACTAAGGTATTGGTTCTAATAATCATCTCCTACTTTTTAGAGTGTTTACAATTTTTACCATGTTCTAGCCATGTTTATTTCATTTTTTTTATTTCTGTTATTTATTGTTTCACCTGAAGAGGAACGAGTTGAAATTACTTAAATCTAGAATTCCGATGTTCCTAGCAGCTATTAAGTTTTTGCAACTAAGCTATCTGCTTAGACATTTTATGTATGAATAAGCAAGAAATAATAATTCAGTGTAAAAAAAGTTTGATGTAGTCCATACAGTTTAGCTGCAAACTTACAATGAAACATATTTCCCCTGGCAACATTAAGGAATTCTGTTGTCAGCAGATTTAATTTGGGATAAGAAACCCACTAAAATTTATGCTGTTGTTAGCAAAAATTGAGAAACTTTTCCTGGTCAGTCATTCTTTACAAAGCAAAAAACCAGTATGTGTTATAAAATTGTGTTAATATGTTCAAATGTGTATCTCACTTTCTAACCAAATAGGTAATCTAATTCTGAAGAGCCATACAGCCAGTTCTTCTCTGTTGCCTTCAAGATGTAGGGAAAAGTGTCCTCTAAGGCCATGCATAAACATTACAATATTCCTAATGAAATTAACAGATGGTTTTGAATTCCCAGCAGTTAACCATATTGATTATTATTGTACAAAAAAATGATGATTGCAATAACAATAAAACAGTTATTAATAATAATAATAAAACCAATAACAATAATGACAATAGGAAATGAAGGAAATAATAAATATAGCAAGAAGAATGAATGTCTTACATTCTGGTGCCATGGGAAATTCATCACAATTCTAAAAATAATTAGTAACTAAGTCGTGGAGTTCTTTCATTGTTATTATCAGCTGATGACTAGACACAATGCTCTTTCGAAAAGAAGATAAAAATATGTTTGGACACTGGCATATAAAAGATATAATAGCCTCTGTTTCTTAAATGGTCTTCGCTCTCTCTAATTCAATATACAACTTGTTTCTTATTACTAACTCTCTTTGATTCTATCTTTCTATTAACAGTTCATAGCTTTTTTTCTTATTTCTCAAGCCATCAAACCACTTGCCGGTTTCCAAATTCGGTTGTATTTACAAGATGACTTCTACATTTCATCTCTCTCTGATTCTTAACGAATTTATGCACATTTTGTCTCTATACCAGCACTTATTAGATTTTTTTCTGAATTTGTAGATAATTTCAGGAGAGATTTAAAGTAAGTGTATTTTTAGCAATGAATATTTTCCTCGGTAGCAAATGCTTGTTTGTAAAATAGAAAGGTTATACATTTCATGTAAATTGATAAATTCATTTACTCAATAATGTCTCAGAAAACAATTTTATAATTATTGTGGAATACTGAAAATAGAATACAATTTTGTGAAAAAGGTTAATCAGTTAATAACTCTATTATTGAATATTATAAAGTTGTCATCACTTTATTTCTGAAGAGTAGATACGTCATAATTAGATACACATTTTGCGATATATTCCTTGAATTATATATCATTTAAAGCAATCATCTTACTTAGGCATATCAGAGAGTTTTAATTTACCTTGCTCTCTGGATGTATAAGTAAAACATATTGCACATAAAATAGATTCAGTAATATAGAATAGATGTCTAGATAAGAAAAATGTTTTTTAGCAATTAACATAACTATGGAGATAAGTAATTATTTGTAACAAGTATTTTGTCAGGTAGAATAAAATTTCAATCCCATTTTATAGGCACAATAATTCTTATATATTTTTCTATCATATTCGCGAGCCAATTGATTAGACTTAGACAAATATAAGCCAAATCTCCCTTAAATAAAAACAGATACATATGATAATGTGGTGGGGTGGTATACAATTCCTGAAATGAATATAGAGACAGTCATGTTTTTGAACATAAAGTCTGTTCAAATTGACTGGTTTGGGGCCAAAAAGCAAAAAACAACTAATACTTTTAATACTTTCTAAATTCAAAAGAATAGTAGACAATAATTTTTCTCTTTATAAAAAATAAATTTACAAAATACATACATGAAGAAAATATATAAATACATATATATATATAATGAATAAAATCATGCAAATATATATACCTTTATATTATCAGTAAGTATATTTATAAGCTATTTCTGTATTTTTACACATTCCATAATAAATCTATATGTATGAATGTATGTGTATTGAATACTTAATCATATGAACATGACATTGCTTCAGGTATGGCTGAAGGCATTCATAATGAGAAATATTTATAGCAAACATGAAAGAAAAGTATTCTTATAAAGATAAAATAGAAGAATTGATTTAAGAAATTAATATTTTTCGAAGTTATAAAATGATATAATTTAAAAATAGAATATATCGAGCAAATATTGATATTCATATTTGAATATCTCTAAAATATGATAAATTTTTTTTTAAATAATGCTTTTATATAATCTTTGACCAGAATTTCTATGCAGTATTTCTTCTGAAAAGTTATTCAAAATATCAAATTTGAAAACTCAACAAGAAATCATAGGATGTGAACCATATCTATCACTTGCATCATGAATTAATATCGAATCCTCTATGTTGTCATTTGACCTGGTAGATATGACAGCCAAATCCGTGTCAACTCCTTGTTATCTTCGGGCAAAGCAAGACGCAATGCAATGTTTAAAAGAAAGATGGCATGGTCAAAACTGGACTGCTGTGAATATAGGTTTACATTATCAGAATTAACTTGGGATTAAGTAACAATAACAGCTATGTGTAACACATCAACATACAAGAGAATAGCAAAAACTTTAAACACTTGTCCAACCCATGCTAGCATGGAAAGCGGACGTTAAATGATGATGATAATGACAGCAATATATTGAAACTTATCTTCAGTGCTGTTGCTCACCTCACAAATTTACAATAACCTGAAACTATTTTTATTCAGTATGTAAGTAATGCATCACAGGTTAACTTTCATCTTAATACTTTAGAAATATGTTTATCCAAGCACTGTACATAATTATGCACACAAAAATATATGTGTATAAGTGTGCATGAATGTAGGCATCAATGAGCAGCTAATATTACTTTACATTTGCTTTACTGAGAGACACTATGATACACTATGTTATATCATGATTGGTGATTCCGATGCATGGTTAGTGACCACTGTATTGAAAAAAATGAACAGCATGGCATTGGACTTTTATCTAGGTATGCAGAGTATGGCCATTATAAATACTTACTTTCACCAGAAGAAGTGACGTAAAACTACATAGATATATCTAAGGTCCAAGCAGTAGCATCCTACTGACTTCAAAATAACCAGACAAATAGATTTCAAATATGTGTTACTCACCCGTTTATGAGAACTGAACATTGGAAAGACCATTGTATAACACAAAGGTTAGATTGCATGTGTCCCCTTTCAAACACCCAAAAGACTAAATAGCAAGTGGCTCAATTGCAATAAGATTCACTGTTCTGTTAAATATAAGGACTTTGCCACTCCCTCTTCACTTCAGAGGTTGGTATGAATGACAAATACTTTTTCTTAAGTTAATGATGTTACTGAAATGATCATACCCAAGATTCAAAAATATGAACTCCAGCTCAATTAGCAGGCTCATGGACAAAATGTACAAGATTTACAAGTAACTCTTTACAATTCCCATCACTCACTAAATAGATAAATTCAAAGTAAGGCTTAAAGCACCATGCTCAGCCAAAAACAAAAAAAAAAAATCAAAAATGGTGAATTGCAAAAGTTCAAGAAATCCAAATATATGGAATGAGTCTAGTATAGACAATATCAAATTATAATAACCCTCTGTAGTGACAGAAATTGTCCCATGGCATCGGTTAAGTAATTAGGCAATACATCACTGATAGACCAGTCAAGAATATGGATCACTGGGAAGAAGACTTCAACCAGTTCCTAAACCAGTGAATCTATCAAACATGGAGGAATTTTCTGAAATGTTCAATCCACCAACTTGACAAACTACCAAATTTCACTGAATTTAGTGTCACTATTAAAACATTGGGAATTTTCCCAACAGACAGTGGATGGAAATTTGAAATCAGGTAATGATGAAGCAAAACACATTAACCATATGCTTGCAAATAATTGTAAAATATACCTAAATAATTCAAATATATGGATGACTATACTTAAAATATTTGATATAAAGGGGAGCATAGCAAATGAAAGAAGAACATTGCTATCATAAAACAATCAGACATTTTGAAAATTAGAAAATAATCTATCTTCACCATGTCCATTATTGTTTTAACTGTCAATACTTCAGAAGTACAGGAAAAACTACTAATTGATATTGACGCTGATGAGTATTACCATACTGATTTCACTTATTTAGGATTTATAGCTTGCAATTTTGAAGTTTTTAGATTTGTGGCTTTTGCATTTGATGTTTTTGAACTTCATACATCTGTATCTGTGATTATATGTATTATGTTCTGAATGGACCAAATCCATTATAGTTTTAAATGCATATTAATTTCTAGGAATTAAAATTACAAATTTCATACTTTAAAACATTAAATACCTTAATCTACAAGGAAGTCGCATTTGGCTGGAGAATTTTTCACTGTTATCATCAAGATGGGGTTAATTCATATAATCTTGGTTTCAACAAATTAAGACCATTTTGAAGTGTAGAGTTCAGCAAAGTGAATCCTTCTTTCTCAGATGGTGTTTAATACTTTAGGAAGCTTGGAACAAATCATTGTACAGAAGTTTCTTATTAGATTCTCTAAGAGTTTAGCTCTAATATCAGACATGCTTGCAGGAGCCATTGTTCTACTTCCCAGCCTGGAAGATGCCCCGAAGGTTTTAGTCCCTATGTTGATGCTAAAAAAATGGAATTCCTCAGATACAATTTGGAAGGCATGACCACCTCCTGGGCTGAAGCTCAATAAAACCAGCTAATTCTCTTGTGTACTCCTTAAATAATATGGTATCTGCAAAGGCAGATATTAAGTTAAGTATCACCAAATCTTGGGCAGTACTTAAAAGTCTCAACATTATATGGTAATATGGAAGAAATTTAGCCCATGAAATTGGTGATAAGAATTTTATTAAACAAAA
Source organism: Octopus sinensis (assembly GCF_006345805.1). Classification (NCBI taxonomy): domain Eukaryota; kingdom Metazoa; phylum Mollusca; class Cephalopoda; order Octopoda; family Octopodidae; genus Octopus; species Octopus sinensis. The sequence goes on from NW_021836143.1 coordinate 42,564, forward strand.
TTATAGCTAAAAATTAAGTTTTTGTGTAGTTTCACACATCACCTATATCCTATTAATTTGCGAAGGCACTTTTACACTCTTCTCAGATATCTATATAGTTAGACTATGATGTTATTCTTATTGCTGGTTGGAACCACTTCAATGTGCCAAGAAATGACAATTTTGTCAGAACATTCCATTTTTCTTTCCAACAGATACGTGACTTTATTTCTATGTTGAAAGAAAGAAACAATTTCTTTCCTTAGTCCTGGTGGATCCATTAACAACATGTAGCTAGCTGTTATTTCATTGTGTGAAAAAGGTGAGGGATAAATTTTATCTTGGAGAGAATGACATGTATCTCAAGAAATATTTCCACTTGATCTGGTAACTGTTACCGATAGTAACATGTACAGATAACTCAGATAAATAAGATAAAGTGTCTTGCTCAGAAATACAGAACACCTATAATCAATTTGATCCTGCTCACTAATATTAGATAATTTAATGCCTTGTATACTAATATCTTTTTTTTTTTTTTTCTGTATGAGAAATTAGTATTTAATTTAGCATGAAATGAGATAACTAATGGAATCCTTGCAAGTACAATGGATTCGAGGAACCATTCTACTGAAGTTAGACTATATTTCACTATTTACCCTTTTGATACCAACCCAACCAGCCCAAAAAATATTTTGGCTCAAACAACCAACCCAGCCTAGTGAACCAATTCTTATTTAAATGGGCACAAATCTCTTTAGTACATTTGGGAAAACATGTAATTTAACCTTGTAAATAGTTGAGTTATAGTATCTGACATTGTTTGATTTGATATCGAAACTCTGTGAATTTTAGGAGATATTTTTCCACATTTTTTCTGTGGCAATTGTTTTCAACTTTTAAAATGGATAGGAGTTTCAGGCTATCAAGCAGTGATTCTGAATTTGAGGGCTTTTCAATGGAAGATATGGAGAAACTGGGCAAAAGTATGAGTGAACTAGAAAAGCACATGGTGTGTGAAAATGAATTGGATATTTCTGTATCCGAAACTGAAAGTGGCGATAGTGATAGTGAGGAAGATTTTACATCTGAATGGGGTAAGAAGTTAAAACATATTTTTATCAATAATTTTTCTGATGAGACTGGATCTACTCATAGTCTTTCTCAGGAAGAGAAACCATTAGACTTTTTCTTATTTTTACTTGTAAGCTTGTTTGAAGCCATCACTGAGGTAACGAACCATCATGCAGAATGTAAACAAATTGGAAAAAAAGTTTTGCAATAGGATTGATTGAGAACCTTTTCTCAAATTGTGTTCCAAAAATCACATTAATATGTTGATTTCGTTACTGTATTTATTTTGAGATGCTCTGTGTTTCTTTCAATTATTTTGAATATAACAAAGAATTTAGTAAAATAACTTAGTTATCATTAAGCTAGTGTTAGGAACGTAAATTGTGACTAAGGCTTGGTGGAATATTTTAATTCAAAACTTCTGAAAACAAGACATTTTACCACGGACCCAGAGCCGGTTTTGGCCGGGTTAGTAACAAAAGGGTTAATGAAACTGGTCTAAATTCATGATTATTTTAGAATTTAATTGAAACTCATAAGGGGTGTATTTTGGTTAGAAATATAATAATGAAAGGGTTAAGTTGATTGGCCAATAATACCATCATGTTCACAATATGGGATATTTAGTTCCATACAGAAATAATTAATGCATTAAATATAACAGCAAAGATATTGGGAATTGGTAGTTGAAAAATATAATTCATGGCACTTAAGTCATTGTCACAAATTTATTGTATGTACTATACTATAAATCTAAGGCAAAAACACATTGTCTTCATCTATCAAATGGAACTGTAGGGTATTCGAAGTTATATTTGTTTGGTTAATCCCAAATTAATCAGATCTTATTTCAACAAAAATATGCTACAGAGACAAAAGTAACTGAAAAGCTATGAAAACTAAACAAATTCCTATTTAGAATTTGTCATTCTCCTAAATAACTTCATATTTAACTATCATCTAGATAAAACCAAAAATTGTCATATATTTTGTGATGGTCATATGGTGGTAGTTGGGGAATATTCTAATGTATATAAAAAAAAAAAATCATAGATGAAACAGATATTATATGGTATTAGCACTGATGTTTATAACAGTGATAGAATAGTTGAAACCTAACATTTCATGTCTACAATCCTTACAAAGTTTTAATATAAGGAACCAAAAACTCACTTAATAGTCACCAGAATTCAGCTTTTAACATTTAGTGTATTATTCTTTCATTGAAACGACTATGCATCAATCAGATAGTTCAGACCAATAGAAAATAGTTTAAGAAAACTATCCTAAAAGGTGAAGCAACAAATTTTGCAATGACAATGTGGTTGGTATATAACATTTCACAAAAATCTATCTCTCTAGTTGTCATTTCAAACAAAGATAAGTAAATACAAATTGCTTTAAAGAACCTACTATGTCAGATATTTTCAGGAAATTTGATATTTATTTTCTGATCTATTCCTTAACAGTTTTATAGTGCTTCACTGTGAGCAAGATGAAATGATATTATACTAAGGATGCAAAGACTAAACCAACAATGCACCTATTGTTATTTTGACGACTATAAATTCTAAATATTTAAGCTAAAAATATAATAAAAAGCAACATATAATAATAACAATAATAATAAAAATGGCAAAAGAGAGAAATGAAGAAAATGGATACCAAGACCAGAAAAATGGTGACGGTACATAGAGCCTTCTATTCCAAGAGTGACACTGATAGGGTGAACTTGTCCAGAAGAAAGGGTGGGAGAGTTTTGATCAGTTGCCAAGACTGTATAGAAAAAGAGGAAAACAGCCTATGGTGGTATATAAAAAATGCCATGAAGCCACTGTTGAAACACACAAATAAGGCTGGCATCATAAAAACTGAAAATTGGGTAACTAAAGAAAAATTTAAACAAGAAATGAACAAGTAGGCGCAGGAGTGGCTGTGTGGTAAGTAGCTTGCTAACCAACCACATGGTTCTGGGTTCAGTCCCACTGCGTGGCATCCTGGGCAAGTGTCTTCTGCTATAGCCCCGGGCTGACCAATGCCTTGTGAGTAAATCTGGTAGACGGAAACTGAAAGAAGCCTGTCGTATATATGTATGCATGTGTATGTGTGTGTGTTTGTGTTTGTCCCTCTAGCATTGCTTGACAACCGATGCTGGTGAGTTTACGTCCCCGTCACTTAGCAGTTCGGCAAAAGAGACCGATAGAATAAGTACTGGGCTTACAAAGAATAAGTCCCTGGGTCGATTTGCTCGACTAAAGGTGGTGCTCCAGCATGGCCGCAGTCAAATGACTGAAACAAGTAAAAGAGTAAAGAGTAAATAAAGGAAAAACATGGAAGGAAAGAAAATGTACAGTCAGTTTGCAAGAGATGTGAATGCCAAGACATACAGAGGATGGTGGCTATGGATGAGGAGGAGTGACCTGAAGATAGAGAAAAAAGCACTTATATGCACAGCTCAGGAACAAGCATTAAGGACCAATTATATGAAGTGCAGAATAGACAACACTGCCGATAGCGACAAATGCAGAATGTGTGGTGAGAGGGATGAAATCGTATGGCACATTGTTAGCGAATGCCCGAAATTGGCACAACACGAATACAAAAGACGCCATAACAATGTGGCAAGAATGATCTATTGGGAGCTCTGTGGAAATCACAGCCTACAAAAAGCAAAGCCGTGGTATGAGAAAACTCCAGAAGGAGTCACCGAAAATGAGAATTGCAAAATCCTGTAGGATGCAATGATCCAGTGTGATCACCTGACCAGACATTGGAAACTGGACATTGTTGTGGTGGATAAAAAGAAAAGAACATGTATGATAATTGACATAGCATACCTCAGTGACAACAGGATTAATGTGAAGGAAGAAGAAAAAATAAACTATGACGATTTGAAGTGGGAAATACAAAGGTTGTGGTAAATGAAGAGAGTAGACATGATACCAATAGTAATTGGTGCACTTGGAAGTATCAGCATTCAACTGCCAACATGGCTGAGAAAGATCAGGGCAAGTGTGAAGGTAGAGCACCTCAAAAATCAGCATTGCTTGGAACTACAAGATTTCTTCACAGGGTTCTTGAAGCATGACGAGAAAACAAGTGTCACCTTAGTCTACTGACTGTGGACAGCTGATATTTTCCATATACCCAGCAAAATAGGCTGCAAGTTTTCATAAAATAATAATGATAAATCATGAACAATATCAGGGTTGGACACTTAAAGAAAATAACACTCCTTGGAACAATTAGAATATCTAGAAGAGTGCTTGACAATTGAAGGTGGCACCTCGTTCGATCCACGGGTTTTGGACAGCTGGCACTCATATTCCACCACCAGCCACAAATGCTGCGTGACAAGTGAGATGATAATAATGACTGTTTCAAATATAGGCACAAAGTCTTAATTTGAGATAAGACCCCCCAGTAGCTGACTGGTATTTTATTTTATCAAACCAAAAGATTGAAAGGCAAAATTGACTCCTGTTGGATTTGAATTCAAAGTGAAAAGAGTCAGAACAAATAATACAAGATATTTTGTTCAATACTCAAATAATTCAGCCAATACACTGTAATAACAGCGACAACAACAACAATAATTATCCTTTTTGCCATAAACACAAGGCCTGAAATGTTGGGGGAGGGGGCTGGTCGATTACACTGACCCCAGTACTCAACTTGTACTTATTTCATTACCCCAAAAGGATGGAAGGCAAAGCCTGCTGCAGTGGGATTTGAACTCTGAATGTAAACCCAGAATAAATGCATTTAGTCTTGTGCGCTAACAGCTGCCAGCTTACTAGTAAAGACTGAATACATCCAAAGGTATAAAAAGGCTAGGAAATATGAAGAGGTTGTAAAATCAGAACAACTGAGAAGTTGTATGAACAATGATGTAACCATCCTTTGTGGTATGCAGATCCACAGTGACAGAGATGAAAGCAAACAAGGCCTGACATCATTATGAATGACCAGAGCAGGAGGGGTATACTTATCGACACTGCAATACCTCCTGAAACAAAAAAATCATTTCAAGGCAAGTTACAGAGAAGCTGACTAAGTACAAGGATCTGGCAATCCAAATCAACAGGATGTGGAACTTGATGACTGAAACAATACCAGTGATCATTGGAACACTAAGACCCACGAAGAAAAGAATGGAAAAGTTTACCAACCATACTCAGGTCAACATCAATATCAGTACAGTTCAGAAGATTGTACTGCTTGGAACAGCTTACAAACTCAGCGAATGCTATAGAGAAATCAGGTGATACTTGAGGCCTATAGTTTAGGCTTGGCCCAACAGGATATAAAACAGAAAGTACAAAAGTAATGACAACAGAATGTTTCTAATTTAGGCATAAGGTTAGCAATTTGGAAGAGAGTGTGTTAGTTGGTGCCACTGATTCCGATGTGCATTTTCAATTTTGAATTTTTATTTATATTTTGTTTTGTTTTGTTTTGTGTTACACTCTCTTTATTGATTTGTATTATATGCCTCTTGTATGAATAAAATACTCTATCGGGTCTAGTCAGAAAACTAGACCAGATAGAGGAATACTGAAGTTATTTCTGAATTTAGCAAGCAAAATCACTTAAGAATTTGTTGAAATAGTCCAGGTACCAGACACAAAAAAAGCTCCTTCTCTAAAGGAAATGGAAAAATAATCTGGAATCAGAGATAAACAAAGTATAGGTACTAAAAATAAAACCAACCCTTTAGTAATAGATGCTTTAAGAATGATTAAAATATGTAGGTAAATACACAATCAAAATTGTGCACAACAAAAGGAAAATAGCAAACACTAGGCACTGAACAGATGTAGATCACTTTCAATAAAACAGCAAAGCTAAAACAAAAATTGCACATACCAAAGGCACACAAAGGCTGAACTAAGACTACTGAATAATAACATCATTAATAATAATAATAATGATAATAATAATAATAATATTCAATAATTGTTCTTCCTCTATGACAAATTATTTGGTTGGAAAAATATGAGATGTATCAATATGTTCTAATGGGATGTCAAAATTTTACCAAAGTTTTTGACAGAAATGATCTGTAAATAGAGTTTCAGCTGAACAACTTCATGTAATGCTTTGACAGTAATAAATATTACATCTTAGGCATTTTTCTTTAAATTTATGGCAATTTTTCCCTCTTTTTCTTTGCCTTCACATGAAATTCCAAATGAAGAGAGAAAATGGAAACAAAAAAACAAAACTGGCTAAAGTTATATCTTCACCAAAATTTATATATTTTGAGATATAAAAGTTACAAAACAACCCCCCCCCCAAAAAAAAAATGAAAAGGATAGTCAAATAAGTAACCAACAAATAGTCTTGCCTATACTTAGAATTTTTAAGCCATGATATGCTTTTTCTTTGTTTACTAATGTAATATTTAGGAAGAAAGCACCATAAAATTAAATAAATAGGTTAGTATACAACAGAAAAAAAGACAGAAAAATACTACCACTTTGACAAATTATGGTTATTTCAATTTATATAAATTTCGTGGAAAATCTTGCCACCAGTTTAAAATAAATTGTTCGTAAATTCGTATTCTCAGTTCTTTCCACTCATACTTTTTATCTCATTACATCCATTGTTTTATTATTAGTATTATTATTAAGATTTTAGTCAAGGTACTCAAAAAAGATATTGGTGCATTTCATTGTTTATGCACTTGTATGTGTTTAGACTTGCACGACAGTAGGTAGGTATTTCTAAGAAAACCTCCACCTTGTGCAATAAATTGCAGAGAAAGTGGGTTATAAAGCCATATTCAGTGAGGTTTTGATCAACTGGAACCAATATAAGTTTCTTTATTGGCCACACAGGGCTGCACACAGATGGGACAAATTACAAGGTAGAGCTTTTCTTTTGGGGGATGAAAAAAAAAAAAAAAGTGGCATAGGTTTTCAATCAAAAGGGATCGTAAAAGGGAAAAAAGAAAAAAAAGGAAAAGAAACAAAAGAAAGAAAAAAGAAAAAAGAAAAAAGAGGAAAAAAGGGGGAGAGGAAAAAAGAAACGATCAATAGGGATCGTGTATCACAGTGTCATGATGTACGGTGTAAAGGTGGAAGCAGATAAGCCTTTGAAAGTGAAGTGGGCTTGCAGCTCAAGCACCTGGACTGACAATTCTGTGCTTTCCAGCATCATGTGTTAATGAAATGAAAGTACTGTTAAGATGCTTGGGGGTTGCTTTGGGTCAGCAACTCAGAAGGATAGGAAATTGGACAAATTTATTATGGGTAAGGTGACAAATGTCATCAACATGTAAGCTGAGGGAAAACTGTTCTGAGGGGGTTAAGTAGAGGTGTAAAATACTTACATTGCCACTATGATTTATTACCTATTTCTTTATTACCCACAAGGGGCTAAACACAGAGGGGACAAACAAGGACAGACATAGGTATTAAGTCGATTACATCGACCCCAGTGCGTAACTGGTACTTAATTTATCGACCCTGAAAGGATGAAAGGCAAAGTCGACCTCGGCAGAATTTGAACTCACAACGTAACGGCAGACGAAATACCGCTAAGCATTTCGCCCGACATGCCAACGTTTCTGCCAGCTCGACGCCTTATTTGAGATTTATGATTTATTACCACTTGATGCTTAGTTTTTATCTGACAATGTTAAAGCATCTGCTCTTTTGATTTTTGTCAAAGGGAAATGCCTAACACAGACATTACTTACTGTGGCTAATATACTCATAAACATTTTAACATATACTCAACAAGTAAATAGAAGTGTCAGAGACCCATATGTTCATGCTTGTGATCAAATTATGAAAATTTTCCCATACATAGAAATACATATTATAATATAGCAGAATAGCTGAAATGCTACTCATGTACATTATTTGAAAATTTGGAGCAGAGAAAGACATGACAAAAGCCAAATGAGTGTTATGGGAGGCATTGAATACTTAGAGGAGTATTAATTTTTATTAAAAATAGTATACTCTTTACTCTTTTACTTGTTTCAGTCATTTTAACTATGACCATGCTGGAACACTGCCTTTAGTCGAGCAAATCAATCCCAGGACTTATTCTTTGTAAGCCTAGTACTTATTCTATCAGTCTCTTTTGCCGAACCACTAAGTTACGGGGATGTAAACACACCAAAATCTGTTGTCAAGCGATGTTGGGGGGACAAACACAGACACATAAATGTATACATATACACATAAATATATATCAACGGGCTTCTTTTAGTTTCTGTCTACCAAATCCACTCGCAGGGCTTTGGTTTGTAAACAAGCTACTTACCACACAGCCACTCCTGTGCCTATATCTAACAATATATTTTAAACATTTCAAAAAAAGCAATCTTATTTTTGGGAGACTTAAATACAAATGGGACATTGTGTTATCAGTGAGACGTGATGAACCAAGGTTAAATATCTTTATCTTCCAGATATTCTTTTACTTGTTTCAGTCATTTGACTGCGGCCATGCTGGAGCACTGCCTTTAGTCGAGCAAATTGACCCCAGGACTTATTCTTTGGAAGCCCAGTACTTATTCTATCGGTCTCTTTTGCCAAACCACTAAGTGACAGGGATGTAAACACACCAGCATCGGTTGTCAAGCAATGCTAGGGGGACAAACACAGACACACAAACACACACACACATATATATATATATATATATACGACGGGCTTCTTTTAGTTTCCGTCTACCAAATCCACTCACAAGGCATTGGTCAGCCCGGGGCTATAGCGGAAGACACTTGCCCAAGATGCCATGCAGTGGGACTGAACCCGGAACCATGTGGTTGGTTAGCAAGCTACTTACCACACAACCACTCCTATTGCACACATTTCCACAATCACAATTCTTAATGTATCCATTTTCCCATTTTATCCAGTTCACTATTGAGGAAACAAAAGTACTCTATTTATCCCTTTAGCATTCAGATTACTATATCAAATATAATGCTTATTAATTCACATTGTTTTGAATTAATCATGCACTAGCTTGTAGATTCAAGAATTTGATGATGTCTTTCACTCTTTTATTTGTTTCAGTCATTTGACTGTGGCCATGCTGGAGCACTGCCTTTAGTTGAGCAAATCGACCCCAGGACTTATTCTTTGTAAGCCTAGTACTATTGGTCTCTTTAGCTGAACCGCTAAGTGACAGGGACGTAAACACACCACCATCGGTTGTCAAACAATGTTGGGGGGACAAACACAGACACACACAAACACACACATATATATATACATACGACGGGCTTCTTTCAGTTTCCGTCTACCAAATCCACTCACAGGGCTTTGGTTGGCCCGAGGCTATAGTAGAAGACACTTGCCCAAGATGCCACGCAGTGGGACTGAACCCGGAACCATGTGGTTGGTAAGCAAGCTACTTACCACTCAGCCACTCCTGCGCATGTGATAGCTTAGTTTTAGAATGACATTTTAGATCAGTGTGAGAGGCTCCATCTGTTTATTTAGAATACAGAACAGGTAGAATATTTGACTGCTTTAAATGCTAAAGTGTTAATGAGGTGTTATGAACACAACAACACTCCCAGTTAAGGAATAAAATTTTAACCACATAACAAAGCTTCATATTGATTGTTATTTGTTTTTCTGGTACTGTGAAATTTTGACTTTTTTGTCATTTTGTTACTTTGCAGTAAACTGAATATAACCGTACCAACCCTACAACCACAACCTGTTGAATGAAATACATCAATGTTATTTATATGCCAACACACATTCACAGATAGATACAAACCTAGCCAAAATAAGATGCAAACAATATCTGGACCTTTGACCTGTCCATTAAAACCACCAAGTATGTGAAGACTACAACTGTAGCAACTCATTCAATCCATACCAGCATGAAAAATAGACATATCATAATATGTTTATAATCTGCATGTGTATGTGTGTGCGTACATATATGTATACAGGTATGAATATGACAGTCTCTCAACCCAGTTAGGTAAACAGTAACAGTATATAAGAACTGACTCAACTTTAATAACCTATTTAATTGAAGTTAGGAGGAAAACAAAAATGGGGGTAAACAATGTTGAAGAGACACACAGACAAACATTTCTGAGGAGTCATACATGTCACCACAAGATTTAAAAAATTTAGCCCAGAACTTCTTTCTGATTTAAAAATGAATATTTGATACTATCGAAAGAGAGTACATTAATTCAGTCTTGTAAACTTAGATGCAAACAAGTTACTGAGTTGTAAAAGGCGAAATTTTATATATCGTTCTTATTTTGGAATTTTCTGAAAATTTTTGTGAATTTGTGTTCTACACATGGGAATTCATATGACTATGCAAAAAAAAGAAACATTAAAAAAAGTTTGATGAATTTTTTAAAATATTAAGAAAAAATATGTTTTTTAAAAATCACAGTTTTAAATATCATCATTAAACGATGATGATGATGATAATTTAAAATACAGAAAGTCCGAATTTTTTTGGCTTAAATCTCAGCAATAGACCATTAAATGAGTTTATGAGGAGAAAGATATTGAAAAACATCAATGCATCAGTGACAACAAACAAGGATGGTATGAGGTGGTCATGAAATGTGCAAAAAAATAAGAGCTAAATACCACTCAAATAAATTTTTTTTTGCTTTTACTTTATATGAATTCCCACGTGTAGAAAACAAATTTGCAAAAATTTTCTTAAAATTCCAAAAATTAAAGAAGTAATGAGAGGTTAATATACCATGCGTAAAGCAGAATTCCACCTTGTAAAATACCTGACTCACTTCTGTGTACATCTATTGTCAAAAAGGATATACACTTATGGTAATCCAAATGTACTGACATTAAATAAATTATATATGCATGTACATCAGTCCGTTTCGGTAAAAATAATTACTTAACCATGTAGATAGATAAGCAGGTAAAGAACGATTTCAAAATTGAACAATGTTTTCTTGAGAAGAAAATGTCATATAATGTGCATTTGTGTGTGTGTATAAAAGAATATACAGAAATCCATCCATATGTGTGTGTGTGTGTGTGTGTGTGTGTGTATATATATATATATATATATATATGGTGTATGAAATGTGTTGAGCCTTGAAGTCTTGTACCTTCATCAGAAGTTTTGTACCATGTTCTGTTTTATTTTTTTAAATTCAATTCAAAGTATAAAAGTTATAGGCATAAACATTTTTTTTAATCCCATGTTTGGTGGTATTGAGGAACAAAAATATGAAATAACAAATAGTTGCTACCAAGTTTTCTATTTCAAGAAATTATTCGACATAATACCTTTGGTGTATATTTTTATTTTAGAATAAAGAATATCTATGAAAGAATAAAAAAAGATGGAAATAGAAAGGGGAAAAAAAAAATTGGGTTAAAGAAAATACGGTTTTTCTTTCTGAACACTCTTTAATTTTCACTTCCTTTAATGTTTCTTAACTTCATTAGGATAAAAGTGTAGGCAGCAATGAATGATTCAGAAAAATAAAATCATGAAAGCTGTTCATGTGCAAATTAAGTACTTTGTGCACAAATCTATTATGTATCCAAGTATGTCATATATATATATATATATATATATATCATATGCGTAGAGTACTCAGAAATATTTGCAAGACTGTGTGTATATATATATAAATATATGGCTTCAGATGTTTTCTTATGCATAGCCTACATGCTCAGTGTACATATGCACATGCACATATATGAAAAACTGTTAAAAGAGTAATGAATGCAGTCAATAAATTCTTGAAAGAGATAGACCAAAATTTATGTTTAATATCTTTACTTTGAATTTATGAGAGTAAAGAAATATATATATGTATGTGTGTATATATATATATATTTTTAATTTTTGGATGAAAAATATGAACCAAAATTTCAAGTTTTATTACATTGTGAGAACAAAAAGAAATAAGGAAGATAGTGAAAAGAAAAAATTTAAACTATATTTTTATGGTTGAAAGCCCTTGACTAAAATTATGATTTCAAATTAGGGTTACCGATTTTTTGGTCAATTATAGTCCAATAAATTAGTGTTCTTTTTCCATTTTTCAGTGCAGTCAATTACAATTTCTCTGTTGAGTTTGTGAAGATTTGCAGTTCGTTATATAAGTATGAGAAACAGATATTTTAGCTGCTTAATATTCTTCTTAGAATTGCTTTTGTCTAACAATGTTGCTGTGATTATGCAGGACTGTATCTTCTTTACATCACAAAATAGGTTTTCTAATTGGCACAAATAGAAACTATTTTACTGCATTTTATACATCAAAGTGCAGTGACTCCTAAATCCTAGCTTGCATTTATTTGTAAATACTTGATAAGCTTCTCAACAAAACAGCATTTGCAAAAATAATGTAAATGGCCAATTACAAGGTTATATAATATTTTAAATTATTAGTGTAATATACTAAATAATCATTCAGAGCCCATAATATAAACTATGGTTATTTCATTAGTAATAATTATATTTGCAAGTTATCAAATGACATTGTATATTTTAATCTTTTTATTGGTTTGGTCTGAAGGAAGGAATTGCGACAATGGTCATTGAAGGCTCTCTGAGACCAATGAAACTGATGAAGTTTGTTCCTTTTGAATAGTTACAAGCTGATGGCTGAAGGAAATACTTAGGTAGGATGGGAATTTCTTAGGAGAAAAGAGTAAGTGTAGCAGTTACTTTGTGCTTGGGAGTAGACATAATATGGATTGCAAATGAGAGATGAGTGTGTCATGAGCAGCTAAGCAGATGTGGCAAGAATCCATCTGACTCCTAGTAGCAGAAACTCCAGTAGTAGTGGTAGAGAAGACAGAGGGAAGAAACAGCACATCTATAGGCCAGAGACTGGAGTGTGTTGGTGAGTGACTTCATACCAATCAAGTGATTGGAGGTAGGGATGAGGAAATGTACCCACAGTCCCCCAAAAAACCCCACTTGGTTCCTTTTGTATCTGTATATGTAACAGCATATCATTCCATGTATGGAGCTGTATACTATTGTAAATTTAACCTAAACTTTGTGGTGGGGTTAGTATTCATTAAAAGTTGATGCATTTTCTAACATTAAAAAGAAAGAAATTTCTATGTAAATTTATGCAAAATTAATTATTCCTGGTAACTTCGAGTGTATTTATAGAATCATAATAGGTATCAATAACCTACAGACAATTTGTAAATATGTATTTTTAAAAACTTCTCCACTATACTCTGATGCATAGGGAGTTAATTAATTTCAAAACTAAGTTGTTCTTGTTTAGTTCCAAATCAACCCTGATTGGGTAAATCTAATGCTGGAGATATTGCAGCTGTAATCATCTGGTCATTTTTATACACCAACAACCACGTTGTCTAAGATATCCTTCTCTTTTGAACATAGTAGTTTGTTATTTGGCTGCTAATTCTAGCAGATCAAGTGGCTGAATACAAGCTTCATGATTGGAGCATTCAAAATCAACTTGCTGCTGTCTAGCTCTAGATTAGTTCGAATTCTACAAGCCTATCATTAAATGCAATCCAGTCATGCCCATCTTATTTCTTTTTCCATATCTAGGATAAAATGTCTGATGAGTCCTTTCCTTTTTAAATTGATAGTCTATGTGAAAATGGAATTTGTTGTTATTTCTAGCAGGTTGAGCGACCGTGTAGAGGCCTCCAGGTAAACTATTTGAATGCTACTTGTACCATTCTTGATTGAATTAACAATAATTAATCAGTTTTTGTTCTATATTGAATATATTAGAGTATTTTACAGAAATAAAACATATTACAAGGAACTAAGAAGAATTTACATAATTCATATGATTAGAAACATTAAAAGAAGTGATTCGCGTAAAAATGTTTTTAGATCCACTTTCAAAAGGTTAAAAATGGAATATAATTGGCTGTTTAGAGAGATTTTGATGAGAGAAATCCAGAGATAAGGGAAAATGAAAACTATACGGCACCAGTTTGATATTTAATGCCATCCACGTCAAAGTTAAAAAAACAAAACATAATGGAAATGACACACCCCAAATCAGGATAACTGAATTTTACAAAGAAGCCAGTGGGAGGCCAATAATTGCTTAAATCATATTAGTATGCAAAATGCTAAAAATCAATAGCTCAGTAATGATTATAGCAGTGATGACGATGGTGGTGATGATGATGATAGTGGTGATGATGATTATGATGGAGGTGTTGGTGGTGACGATAATGATGGTGGAATTAGTGGTGGTAATGACGATCATAATGCTGAATATATTTAAAAATCAGTGAAAGATAGTATTCTGTAAAACACTTGATCTTGTTCCTTGCACAAACATAGCAAAATTCATAGATGTCCCATCAAAGAATGCATTAAGTAGCTGGTTGGGTGGGTATCATTTTTGGATGTGTGGACTGATTACAGCTCATAGAAGCAGATGCATAAAAGTTTAATGGCAAAGGTAAAAACACTCCTGACACAAAAACAACAAGTCCAAAATCTGCTAAAAGTAGATGATTAGATTTTAAGGCAAAAACCCAACTAATGGGAAAATAATACCTATTTCTTTTCAAAAACTGTTACTGTTACAGAAGGAATCTAAACTCTGAAAGTTCCTAATTCTAATGAATTTTACAAGACTTTGGAAAGTTGTAAATACATACAGCAAATAGAGATATTCACACACACACAGAATATATGTTCATGCATACACATACACATTACATGCATGCATATATATTGATTGCAATTTAGCAAGAGAACTGTCACAGCTACTTCATTTTGCTTCAAGCTATTTCACCTACAGCATTAATGTCTTTGTAAAAGGCATAAATACTGCAACCCCTCCTTCCTTGTTTGTCAAAGTCAATAGTACTTGTGATACATTGTTGGCTAACTTAGGTCATAAAAGTCAAGTAATTGATTTTATTTATAATACTCATGTGTGAGCTAAATAAATGTTTCTATAATTATAAAACATGACAAATGTTCATTGCATTGAATAAAAACCTTGAAGGTGAACCAATGAGTTAGATTTTATACAACTCCTTGATCTTCTAAAAATAGCAACCAAATATCCCTCAAATCACACCTTTTCACCTTAAAATAAAAGCAATGGATAGTTAGGCGTAAGAAGAATTGGTTGCTGTGTGCAAGAGAGAAGACTGTGCTGGTTTGGTAATGTGATGCGGATGGATGCTGACAGCTTCTTAAAAGATTGCTGACCTCTCAAAGTAGATGAGACATGTGGAAGCAGGAGACCCAGGAAGACATGGGATGAGGTATTGAAGAGTGACTTCAGGATGCTGAACCTTTCAGGCAAGATGACAAAGGACCAAGATGCCTGGTGCCAAGTCATTCTCAAGAAGAACTGTACTCCACAGCAGAAGTGTTAAGACCGATCTTTCTAGTGGTGTAAAGGACTTGTGGTAGTGTCACGTAAAAAAACATCCATGTGGTGCAATGTAAAAGTGCCCATACAGTTCCACATAAATGTGCCTGTGCAGTCCCACATAAATGTGCCTGTGTGGTGCCATGTAAAAGCACTCGAGTGGCACCATGTAACAGCAACTTTTGCAGTGCCATGTAAAAGCATCCAGCACAGTGGTTGATGTTAAGAAGGGCATCCATAGAAACCATACCAAATAAGACTGGAGTCTAGTGTACCTCCCCAGCTTGCCAGCCCTGGTCAAACAGCCCAACCCATGCCAGTATGAACAACGGACATTAAAAGATGATGATGGGGATATACTTTACAGGAAAAAAATATATCTGATCGAGGTCTACTTGGAGCTGAATTATAAGAAATCTAAAGATAGCTAAAAGTCTACTTGAACATATATGTCACAAATTCATTCACTCATTTTACCATAATTTTTCTGTGCTGGTATTAGTCAGATGAGTATTTATTTTGAGGCAGTATTTTTACAGCCAGACCAGATATTCTTCTTGTCACCAATCCATTTCTCTTTCACAAAGTAGTTTTTATTCTTCCACTTCTGGACTAGAGAGCTATGAGATGCTGTGCTCACCATTTTTTCACTCAGATGATTGCATATGAGAAGCAAGATGGACAACATTCATGCAAACATACATACACACAAGATGAACTTTTATGTAATTTTCATCTGCCAACTTCACCTACAAGGCATTGGTCAGCTCTAGGCAACAGATGTTTGCTTATGTTGCCATGCAACGATACAGGACTCAAGACCAAGAGGTCACAGAGCAAACTTCTTAGCTACACAAAAATTAAATCTAATAAACATTAGGAATGAACTATATGCACTACAGCTTCAGAAGTTTAATTCAATAAACACCACAGTACAAAGAAATGTATAATTTATGAATGGATAGACGGAGGCATGGAAGTATGTGTGTTTGTGCATGTATTTACAGTTTAAAGTAGTCAACTATAAACTATTTGTATACTCAACTAATTTTCAAATTTAGTTTTTCAAAGCTTCATCAATTATTTCTGTGTAACATAATAGTGTGTAATTCTGTAGATGTGGTAAAAACCAGTGGTTAATGCCAAGCAACCAGGATATATTATTCAATTGTTTACTATAGTGTAAGAACCTTAAATTATATGAACAGAAGATGTATACATTCACCAAAAGTGAGCATTTTATTAGTTTGTTCTAAAAAAAAACAACATAGATTCCATAGTGTTTGACAGCCACACATTTCTTTTTGAAATGACCTCAGATTTGAATTCATCTTTCTTTTTTTTCTGCCCTTTAACAAAGTCTAGTAGCCTGAAGAAAATATATGGGAATGTCACAAGAGCATTGTCAATGGGTTTACCATTTTCGTTTTTGCCAAAAACAATTAATAAAATAGAAACTTGGCTTTTAAAACAGTTTTTGGAGTCATATTAAGAAGGAAAAAAAAAAATGATTTTTGTTAAATATTTCAGGTAAGATATTTACTTAAATATGAAAGAAAAACCCAAAAGGGGTAAATACCATTACTGCAAAGGCATTAGAAAAAAAAGAAAGAAAAAAAGTCTTTTTCACACAACAGTAGCAGAATTCTCATTAAATATGTATGGATATAAAAGGACATGTAATTCAATTTGACTTTCTTCCAAGTTATAAAGATGAATCTAGGCTTGTAGGATACATTTAGTACACATTGCATGCCTGTATGTGTGTGTGTGTGTGTGTGTGTGTGTGTGCATAGCTTAGTGGTTGAGGTGTTGCACTCACGATTACAAGATCGTGCGTTCGATTCCCAGACCAGGTGTTGCGTTGTGTTCATGAGCAAAGCACTTCATTTCACATTGCTCTGGGATCATTTCGACATCTGACATGTGACACCCAGTTGCACCTGTACAGGTAATGTCAATTTGATGGAAGGAATGAGCTTATGTCTACGCAAACATTTGATCACTATAAACAAATCATCTATGTGGTTGTTCAGTAAGAAATTGTCGAACCCTCATACATCATCTAATGACAGGAGAATCCATTGTTATATTATATTATATTATCATCATCGTTTAACGTCCTTTCTCCATACTAGCATGGGTTGGACGGTTCGAGCTGGGATCTGGGAAGTCAGAAGGCTGCACCAGGCTGCAGTCTGATCTGGCAGTGTTTCTACAGCTGGATGCCCTTCCTAACGCCAACCACTCCGTGAGTGTAGTGGGTGCTTTTTACGTGCCACCTGCGCAGGAGTCAGTCCAGCGGTCCTGGCAACTGCCAGGTGCCAGTCATAGGATTGGTTCAATTTCGATTCCGATTTCACTTGCCCCAACAGGTCTTCACAAGCAGAGTTTAGTGTCCAATGAAGGGAGGTTGGCATGGGTGCCTGTCGTCGGATGATGTTCGATTTTGACTTCGCTTGCCTCAACAGGTCTTTGTGTGTCCAAGGGAGGAAAGACATGCATAAGTGGGCTGGACTCACTTGTCCTGCCAGGTCTTCTCACACAGACTCACTTGTCCTGCCGGGTCTTCTCATGCAATTATATTATATATATATATATATATATATATATATATATATATATATATAACAGCATCAGTAACAAGCAGAGGTGAGGAATAAACAAACTTTAGGTTAGTTAAAATATGTCTGTGATTATTTTAACATCTAAAGGCAAATGTACTGCAGTTACCATGGAGACAGATTCTGTCTTAAAAGTGTAAAAATACCATACTGGCCCAGTGTATCCCTCTCATAGGTTCTCTGACATGCATTTTTCTACAGCTGAATGCTCTTCCTGTTTCCAACCCTTATCTATTTCTAAAAAAATGAAATATTTCTTCCAGTCTTTTATACAATAAGCAGCTCAAAGGCTGGTCATCTTTCTATGGAAGATTGTACAAAAAAGCTGCCGCAATTATAAAAAGATGACTTCATTGATAATCAATGTGTAAATGTCAAGATGTAGGAAGAATAAACATAAGGCCTGTTCCATGCAAGCATGAAGAGGTGAGTGTTGAAATAATGACAATGTTGATGTATAGATAAATGCACACGCATATGAAAAGGTTACAACTATTTTGCCCAGAGTAATATTCAACATTCACCCTCAAATAGCCACCACCACCACCACCACTTCTACTTAACTAATTGAACACTCTCACTAATATTGCACTGCTAATGAAAGCTGATTAACATTTTCATCCTTAATGTAAAACAGTTAATATTGACAGGAATTTACAGAGTGTTAAATGATTACAAGTGGAGGAAAGATTGTCATTGGATGAGTAGGATAGAACTTTTAGGTAATTTTCTTCGCTTAAAATACTGATGTTCTAGAGAAAAGAATGAATGACCCTTAATTTAATTTTCTGTGTTTCGTGAGTCAAGAAATAAAATCTTCAAGCCCCAAATTACAAATAAGTATCTATATTTGCAAATATATTCACCTGTTGTATATATAGGGTCTTCTCATAAATATTGTGGTTCTTTCAATAGTACGAGCTAAAAGTTGGAGGGGCATGGGGCATTAATTTGCTATAAAAGCAGTAGGTAGTAATTTTACCTTGTACTAATTCATAGCGCAACTTTTGAAGTGTGCAGTTCAATTTTGATAATTACTTTTTCAATGCTATAACAAAAGTGACAAAGGAGCATATTCAGCATATTTTGCTTTATGAGTTCAATAAAGGCAACAATGCAACAGAAAGCGCGAAGAATATTAATGCAATATATAGGGGATCGGACAGTAAGTATAAGCCAGTGTCTACTGTGGTTCTAGAAATTCTGAGCTGGAAACTACAGCCTAGAAGACAAGCCTCATCTTGGCAGATCTGTAGAGCTCAATGAGAATGTCCTGCAAACCCAGGTGGAACAAAATCCAATCGTAACTGTTGAAGAAATAGCAGAGAAGCTTGGAGTTGATCATTCAACCATTCATCAACATCTGTGTACCATTGGAAAAGTCAGTAAGTTGGGTCAATCGGTTCCTCACAAACTTTCCGAGTCTAACCATATGCAGAGAGTGAATGTGTGCTCTTCTTTGCTGTCATATCTCATGAATGAACCTTTTTTTTTGGACCGCATAAAGACTGGTGATGAAAAATAGGTTCTTTATATAAATGTCAAGTGCTGAAGACAGTGGGTAGGGAAAGGAGAAACACTGGCAATCCAGGCTAAAGAAGGTCTTCACACATGTAAGGTGTTATTATCTGTTTGGTAGGACATGAAGGTTTAGTCCACTTCAAACTTTTAAACCCCAACCAAGCAATAACAAAGGAGATCTACTGTGAGTAGCTTGAGTGGCTTAAGTCAGCACTAGGAGGAAAATGGCCATCTTTGGTTTGTAGATGAAAAGTGTTTTTCCATCAGGATAATGCTCAGCCACATACAGCAAGGATGACATCCCAAAGGCTGGATCAGTTTGAATGTGAAATGATGCCCACCCACTATATTTGCTGGGCATTGCTCCATCTGATTATCATTTATTCTGCAGTCTCCAGCATCATCTGGACAGAAAAAAATATGAATTCTGTAGACGAGGTCAAAACAGTACTTGAGGAACATTTTTCATCACGGACAAGTGAATTTTGGAAGACAGACCTTGCAAGTCTACCAGATAGATGGAAGAGTATTGTAGAAAATGAAGGAGAGTATATTTTAGATTAATAAAGAACTTTGTTTATCTTAATTTTGAAAAATAGAAGAAGTATAAAAAAGACTGCATTATTTATGTTATGACCTAATACATAATTTGACCAAAATTGACCAAAATGCAGTTTCAGTTATCATTTAAAGATCAAGGTTTTTCTTCCTCCACTATTTATTGATATTAAATGCTCAATCTCTGTATATTACTGTAATTCTTGTAAATCTTATTTGCTTCAAAATCCTGGAAGTTATATGGTTAACTGATGCTACACATGGTTCACATATTTCTATTGATGTAAAGCAGAAATATTAATGTTCCTCCATCTGAATTGCAGCCCTTCAGCTATCAATGCACTGTATAACCAATTGATTGTTTCATCACAGCTACAAGGGGTATTTTTTTCTGTCAAACATCAGTCACTGTGCCAAATCAATACATCTACTTCGTGTCCTTTTTGTTCTTATCTGTATCAGGCATTTAGTAAATCTCTTCACCTTCAAAAGTGCAACTTTCTGAAACTTCATTTTTTAATCAAAATATTTTTTTTGTTTATTTTCTATTCAAGTTAATTTCAAAAAATGTTTTCAATTATTCTTATTGCAGTAATGCTGGGCAACTAATCCCTTTGTTGTATATGAAGAATAAAATACAAATTTAAAATTGCACAAAGCAACATTGAACCTTTGGTTAAGGTATTTTTTATTTTATATCCCCCAGTTGATTTTGTTCGGAAATAGTTTCCAAAAATGATTTCATAAGATCAGTTGTTATAAGGAAACAATAAATATATAATATACTTCTATTGATTCCATGCAGTTTTATAATTACATGGAGTCAATTGCTTGACTTTTTGTAGTCAAAGTTATCCAATGAGAGAGATTAGCAGCGACTTCAAAAGCTGCATGGAAGATGGGATTTGTAACATTAAAGTCTTATCTTTATTCAAGAGCTGAAATGAGTAACTGAATTGAAATAGCAACAAATCAGAAAAACATGTGTCATAGACTCAACTCACTGCAAAGTTATCTCTTTCTCAAAATCATTTGTCATTAGGAAAATATTATAAGTTACATAAGGAGAAACATAACTGTCTATAACAGCATGAAAATGTTCAAATTATTGAATCTACTACTAAAGCTAGCATGGGAAAATATATTTAAAATAAGAGATATTCTACCAAACAATCTGCAATATAAATTTGAAAGAAGATTTTTCTAAGAAATCTATTTCTCTGACATTATGTATTCAAGGCTTATTTCTCGATGTAATTTGTATGCCAAATATGCAAGTATATAAAGAAATTTATTATAAAAATGCATTTAATTTTTATTCCTCCTAAATTTGTAATTCCTCTTTACAAACCACAATTTCCATTTAATATTTCAATAAACAGAATTCTAAAATAAATAATTGAATAGCTAAAACACACATATACTCACATCAGTATCTTAAATTGAATATTTACAAAGAACTGTATCTTTTTAGTATATATAAGTTATTTCTTACAAACAAAATAACATGTGATTATGTAATATATGCAATAATAATAATGATAATAATATTTTTTACATTGTCAAAATGCCACACATTTCAGAGAAGGACATAGTCGACTGAATGAAACGCAGTTCATACAGGCATTCATTTTATCAATCACAAATAGTAGAATGACAAAATTAGCTCTCATGTGAGTGGACTCAGAATGCTTAAAAAAGAGTAACCAAATGATGCAAGGTATTTTTTCCAGAGTTCTATAATGTTTACAACTCACTGCTCTTATAATAACAATAAGAATGGCTTATGACATTTGGACAGGGCAATTTCTGAATAGAAGATGGTTTATTTCAGCATTTGTACTTGAAAAGTACTTTTTGTCAACTCCAAAGGGTGAAAGCTGGTGCTGAGCTTGGCAAAATTAGAACATGGAACATTAAGAGGCATAAAATACTGTAAGGAATTTTCTTTCAGTGCTCAATAATGTTGGCCACTCTACTTCTTATATAATATCCTGTAGAATGATGTCATTAATCCAGTCTTCTGAAATTACACAGGTTATAGAATACCTGGCAACAATCCAGATGCCAAGCACCCATTCAAACTGAGTGTATTTAAATTTTTTACAATTTTTACAATGTTTAATTAAAAAAATCAGAACCTGTGTGCTATGGAAGGTCATACTTGCTCGTTGCCAACTAATCTTTGCAGATATCTTAATCTCAGACTCTGCACATTCAGACCATCTTTGATGAGCTATTTGTAGCAGAGAGGCCAAGGCCTTCATTCTAAAGTGTACTTGATTTTCTATAAAAATTGGAATAGCAACTTTTCTATTTTACCCAGATATTTTTCAAGATATATGCAACATCCAGACAATAGCAGATCTTGGAGGGCAAAACATGTTTATAAACTTCTAGCTGAACTTTCAATGAATAGTGTTTGGAATTCACAGATTGACTAATTCTATTTAGTAATGTCCGTTTGGAGGTCAAGTTAAACAAAGAGTGTATAAGATTTATTTTGCTTATGTATCAAACAGAAATGCATAAATGTACAAAATAACTATAGACATTTCAGAACAGCTTTGAAATTTTTCCTTGATTGATTTTTCAACCCTACAATATTTTCATTTTCTCTAATTTGATAATCATCAAGACTGAATTTTGTTAGGTTTGTTACTATGATACACCAAAAATATAACTCACCCATAGTCATCCCTGACTGAACCAAGCTATGCAATATCCTGTCCAATTGCCTTATTCTTCATAATACTAATTTTAACCAATATAATTGACAATATATTTGAATCAGTGCCTTTCACCAGAATCATTGATCACAATGCTTAGTTGGGTTGTTAACCTAAAATATTTAATTATTTCCCCACCCTTTCTCAAAATCAAGACTTCGGTTGCTCTTCTATAAGTTACAGCATACAAGATTGAACCCAATATATTGGGTAATTCTTTAAAAGCTATGTAAGGAAAACCTATGAGGAACGAAAGATTTTAGATTTTTTGCATTCTCTTTGATCTCTGAATGTACCTTATTGATTTGAATAAATCTATAACACAACTCCAAATCTCTAGCTGACATGACAAATGTAGTTATTTCCCTGATTCAGAACACCAATGACCAGATGTACTTTAGTAAGTTGTAACTATGCCATCAGTTTCTTAGACATAATGCAGTTCTATCTATATTATCCAGTTTATTCCTAAGATGGTATAGTTTGAGTGAGAGAGAGAGAGAGAGAAGAAGAATGAGAAGGAGAGAATTAACTAATATTTCTAGCGAACATGGTATCCCTTTAGGTTTGCCCCTGGCAGACACTAGTCCCCAAACACATTTACAAAATGGTCTCTGAAATATTCAGGAATGTAAATCCTGGAAATATTGGATTGTAAATGTGTCTTGAGTCATTACAGACCTTTTGGGAGCGTTGCTGTCTCTGTGAATTTTTACTGCGCTAAGCAAGTGAACAGTAGCACAACTAATTATAACAACTTTAAACTCTAAACATACAACTTTCATGACTGACATCACATCAAAAACTAATTTTGCTGTTTTGCATCAAGCTTATTTTTTTCTCCTTTATTTTAAGCTCACTACTACTAATTAATATAAATACTCCCAATGAAATAACCTTAATTTCACTAGTTACTACATCTTCAAAGATTTTCTATGTCAAGATGAAAACACTAAGCTTTCATTATACAATCTAAATTCTCCAATCAGGAATTTTAGTCAAAGTACACCATCATGTCAAGCTGTGGCTAGCTAACTAATTCATTGTTTCTTGACCTTAATAATAATAATGATAAGCCTTTCTACTATAGGTACAAGGCCTGAAATTTGGGGCAGGGGGATAGTTGATTACCTCAACTCCAGTGCTCAGCAGATACTTATTTTATTGACCTCGAAAGTATAAAAGGCAAAATCAACCTCAGTAAATGATTTCAAATTTTGGCACAAGGCCAGCAATTTCAGGGGAGGGGTTTACTCGATTACAAAGACCCTAGCACTCAACTGGTACATATTTTATTGACCCTGAAAGAATGAAAGGCAAAGTCAGCCTCACCACAATTTGAATTCAGAAACTAAAGATGGACAAAATGCCACTAAGCACTTTGCACAGTATGCTAATGATTCTGCCAGCCATTGCCTTGATAATAATAATAATAATAATAATCCTGTCTACTATAAGTACAAGGCATGACCTTTTGAGGGGCAGGGCTAGTCAATTACATGTATCCTAGTATGCAACTGTTTCATATAGACCCAGAAATGATGAAGGTAAAGTTGACCCTCATGGAATTTGAACTCTGAACATAAAACTGGAAGAAATGCCACTAAGAATTTTGTGAAGCTAACATATTCTACCAGCTCACCACCTTGTTGTTGATGATTATGAGGATCATAATAATAATAATCCTTTCTACTATAGGCACAAAGCTTGAAATTTTGGTGGAGGGGATAATCGATTACATCAACCCTAGAGTGTAACTCATACTTATTTCATTGACTCTGGAAAAATGAAAGGCAAAGTCACCCTTGGTGGAATTTGAACTCAGAATGTAAAGATGGATTAAATGCTGCCAAGCATTTTGCCTGCTGTACTAATGATTCTGCCTATGGTGATGATGATGATGATAATAATAAATAAGAAAAAGACAATTACAATAATTTACAAAAAAAAAAGGATCTAATTATTCCTAAATTTGTCTTACAATTGTTTTAATTATTATTACTGAAGTCAGGAGAACCATTACTCATTGTCTTCTTGGATCCAAATGATGACCGGAAGAACATAAAGCTAATTTTGTCAAGCTGAAATTTTTCTTAAAGTTAAAGGTTATGGGGGTAAATGGGCATTCAATAAACTAAGGCTTTTGAAATGAAAAATTAATGCTGAGTTAGGCACAAGAAGCTGGGAATTAGTTGTGGGATGGTAAGCAGCAATTGTAAAATTAAGGCTAAGTAAAAACCAAATTCAGGATATAGTAGATGCAACAAAGCAATGATAAGAAACATAGTATATACCCACAGCTAGTGAGGATCCATCTAAACAATCATTTGACCTGCTAGAATTAGCAGCCAAATATTTTCAAATCATAACCCTAATCTCCTGGAAGAATACACTATACACACTTTGAACACAGGTTGGCTCAGTCTGGGCTGGTCTAGGTTCAACAACAACAATCTCAATGAGGAAGAGGTCGATTAGGCAGACTGCCTTATTTTTGATAAAGTCTAAGATACCAGTAATAGATGTCAGCATGTTATGATAAATTTTTACGAATATATTGATCTTGTAGAAAATCACCTGATCAAGGCTGAAATATTTCTTGGTTTTGAAGTGATAAAAGATATTTTGTGACAGCCATGGATATAACCTATCCCTCAAGCCTAAACCACTTCAAAAGTAAAATAAAATATGAATTATCAAGATAATCAAAGTTTTCCAGGCTATTAAGCTTATATTTTATGCTTTCATGTAGACAAAATTGCGATCTATCAGATCTTTGAGTCATCTTTGTTCAGACATATATAATCAAATACCTAAATAATTTAATCAACAATTTTATGTTAAAGATCATGCACATTTCCAACATGTAAAGTATATCTTGTACAATTCTGGTTCAGGAACATATTCACATTCTGCAACAAATGTGTTAAATTGTCAGGACAGATTATGATATGTATAGCATGTTGAACTGTGTTAAACATAAAACTCAGTCAAATGTTATTCACAGCTGAGTTTTGTTCACATATCTGGTATTGTACTGTTGCTACACAGCAGACACAAACATATTAGTGCTAAAAAACGATGTCAATATGCTGATTGGCAAAGACTGTCTTACAACAAACTGTAATGACAAGGCTAAACCAAGCTACAACTTCAGCTAGTTTGACCCTGAACACAAAAAAAAAAATTGCATACCATATCTAATCTAGTCCAGTCATGATTTCTTCTCCCAAGAATTGCTGCTGTCTGAAGTTCCTTCTCCAGCCTGTTTTCCAACTAGTACTGGTCTTTGGAATATAGACTGCACTGAGCTCAATCTCAGAGGAACTATTAATTTATGGTAATGTTCTTTATCCAACTTATGATAAAGGAATGAGAAATATACTCATAGAATTTAGTAGTTCTTGTGGCACAAGTAAAAGTTGATCCAAGTAAATGATCAAAAGCTACAATTACTTGGAACCCATTACAAGGAATTTGTAATTGACTCACAATATTGCAAAGCAATGAAACAAATAGTTGTGACAAAGAGACTTAAAGCCAGAGGTAAATATATGGCAATATGTTATTAGTATATATTATACTATTAGCAATTTCAATTTCATTGAACGGCTATCAGGACTCAAGCTCACCACTGACTAGCATTATACTTAGCAATGTAATAAGATTAACATAAAGTATGTAGAATAAGGTACTGATAGCATAATGTAGATTTAAATAAAGATTTACATAAATTACATAGATTTAAATAAAGATTTAGATAAAGTGCTTACATCATCATTGTAAAGAAAATAGTCTGAGTATCAAGTTAGTAGAACCAAACCAGAACTGAATAAAGAACACTTCTGAAAATTCCCATTTATTTAGTTTCTATTGACATGTTCACTATGGCCATTGTTAATGAGTGACATTGAATCTATCACTACTGATAGCCAACTAACATTATGCAGTGCTATCAATGACATTATATATTGTCACTGGCAAACTATTGCTACTGAAACTGAACATATTGTCATTAACAATCTATTGCAAATGGCAGTTCATTGCTAGAGTCTTTGAGTCTATTATCCTTAAATATCGATCTCAGTGGGAAGTCTATTGCTATTGGCACTGAGCCTAGTGATAGAGATAGTTCTTTGTCATCAAACAAGGAATCTTTAAGGTGGGAATATCAATATCTGGCATCTCCTAATGTTCTAAATATTGATTTTTAGCAGCGTCCTTTAGATACCTGGTAATAACAACTTTAAGAAGAAAATTCTGAAGATCTTATTAAAATTTTAACATCAGAGCAAGGTTATAGCAAATGCAAGACATGGAAATGAACGCAGGAAAGATTAACACATAATGAAAGCATGTTTAAAATAAAATCAAAATTAGTTTAAAAGCAAAAATGATTAAAACATATTTATAAGAATAATTATCTGAATTAATAGTAATTTATTATTGGGAAAACTATATCACAGAAATAACAATTATAATTTTTAATAAATGTTAGATCTTTCAAAATATGAGGCACATCTGACTACATGCACATCTGACAAAAAGTTTGCACTTTAAGCCACCATAATTATATAACCTGGTGAGGCAGCTGACTCAATCTCAATATGTGTCTATCTCTGGGAAAACCTTGAATGCAATACTTGCTATTTACACTTCATCACAGACCAACCAGATGGCAGAATCAGTAGAGCAGTAGATAAAACACTTTGCAGTATTTAGTTATATTCCTTTACAAGCTGAACTCAAATCTCACTGAAGTTACTTTGCTTTCATCTGTTGAGATGAAATAATTACTAAAGTCAATATAATTACCTGCTCTTACTTAAGAGTTTCCTGACCTTGTGTCAATTTTAGAAACCATTAATAAACTTGCATCAACATATGTATGATTTCAGCAGTACATGTAGATTTTGAATACATTTATAAAAGGTATTTAGTATCAAGAGTTTGTGTAATACAAAGCCAAGTATTGTGGTCGATATTAAAAATATATTACACATGCACAAATGCTATGGGTCAAATGAGATATTACAAATAATCCCTTTTCATTTTAAGTTATCTTAGAAAATGATTATGCTTTACTTTTGATCAAGTACAGGACAATACTGTTGCAAATTGTTTGCTTAGCTTATTAGTTGTCTCTGATATATACATAATTGTCTACTTTTATTTAGACAAATTGATATTAAAATATTATCAGTAAATTGTTTCATAATACTGAAGCGATTTCTATGCTCTGGATCATTAGCTGTATCTTATTATTATTAGACACTATTATTGCTAACATAGCCATGATATTCTTATTATTATTTCAGTGAGCTATGAAGTATGCTGATAAACGAATTTCCATTTGTAATCACTTCACATATCATTAATACTCATGGGAAATATACGAAAGTCTGAAATTTCCTTTTCCTTTTACCCATTTTAACTATCTCATTTTCTTTCCACTTATAAAGTGAATATTTCATGCCCACATGAATAATAATAATAATTATTATAATTAAGTGTAGATTAGGGGTACAAGGCAAAAGTCTTTACAATCTCTTATTATTGCCATATTTAATGTATTTAACATTAAAAAAAAAATAATAAAACCAAGAAATATTTTTTTCATTTTCCAGGCAAATTTAACTTGAAACACATTTCCTTAGTAAAGAAAAGGTTTTTCCATCCTCACCCACGTAAATGACTGAACCTTTAAGTAAGAATGCAACACATTAGTCATTAATAAATATTGTTCATTTCTCACAGTGTGAGTATTCCTAGTCAATATAGTGCCTCATACTTTAATCTATTAACACTAAGTCAGTGTTTTTCTAGTGGAAGACATCTCATAATTATTAACCTTTTTTAGTTTGGCACCACGTTATTGAGATAAAATAAGTTAAGATGAATACTATTACAGTATCACTACCATCATCATCATCATCACCAATAACAAACTAGAAGTCATTAAATGATAATTTGAAATGTTAAAAGCAACAACCAAATCTTATTTAAATCGCATCCTACCATCTAAAAAGGGAGGAAGGAGATATTGGACGTTGAAATTGCTGATATGTAAATAATAAGAGAGCCAAAAAAATCAACATCAGCATGGTCTGAAATCCACAAAAATGATCCAGACCTCTTTCTTTTATATTGCTCCATTACTGTTTACTTTTCTGACTTCTGCTTCTGGCTATCTTTTTTCTTTACTTGACTTACTGCAACATACTGTCCCATTTTTTCACCCTTATTGGCGGAATGTAGTGCACCTAAATACTGTCCATTATTAATACCTCTGCCTCAGGGAAGGTGGAGGTTTTGTTTTCAGTTGTATTTGTTTGTCTGAGGACAAGATATCTCAAGAACCGCTAGAGGGATTTGGATGAAACTTTTAGAGATGTATGGCACAAACTGATAAGATTTAGGGATTGATTCAGTACCGGACAAGGATTCTGGATTATTTTTCTGTTTTTTTTTACTTAATTTTTGAGAGCGGTCAGGTTCATTTTTAGTATTCTCGTTTGTGAGAGCAATTGAGTTTATTTCAGACATTCTCATTTTAAAAATCATCTCTAGCTAATTATCAAGAGGACATTGGTATTGCTTTGGCGGAGGTTTGTGCTCTCTGAGTGCTCTTGTTACATTATTATTATTATTGAAACTTTTAAAGCACTTTTTTAATATTTATTTACATCCTGTAGAGTAAAACAAGGCTGTAAACAGCAACAATTTATATCAATAATATTATTTAAAGCATTAGAATGCAAATTTTCTTTACATTGAACAAGGAATATAAACAAAAAATTAATTTCAATTAATATTACAATATAATTAAACATACAATAATTTTGTTTCAGTTTTTATTGTTTTACTGTTAATTCAATTTACAGTTAGCAACATTATTTCCTCTTAAATAATTTATAACTGAGAAATAACAAGATCATTATTTTAGCTATTTATTATTTTTTCTACTCTTAGATGCAACATTCTTAATACATCCTAATACTAATGCAATTCAACAGAACTCATATTCCTAATTTATACATTATGCATGTTGATACTGTATCACATTCTTTCCACCAAAGTGTATTTATTTAACATGTGACATAAAATAAAGCATGAAATACCTATTTTAAGTGCTCCAGCCTATGGAACTATGAATATATAACATTGCACATAATTTTATTCCTACAGATTACTAAGGGAGAATACCATAGGCAATAGTCCCAAAGAAGATATAGACTAATTTTACCATTTAGAGAAACATGGTAACTTTGTAGCATACTTCATTGTAATAAGTTTGTCAATTCATACTTAAATGTTTATTTTTGCTTTTAAATCTACAGAACATAATCATTCTATGAAATTCTGAGTTTAAAAAAGTATACTGAAATATTCAGCTTGGTCATTTTGAATATAGTAGAACCTTTCAAATAACTTATTTATCAAACTATAGTTCAGTTATCTAACACACCCTATATAGTTCAATGTACTACTATTTCTGCTTTTCCCTTGTCCAGCCAAACCAGAATAGGAATAATAAGGATTTGTTAATCAAGCATAAAATTTGATAATAAAGTAGCAGGAATTGGATCATTGTAATGTTCATAATTTTCACACAAAGTACATTAGGGCAATAAGTAATACTGTTTTAGTAAAAACTTAAACCTAAAAAAATAGATTTCCTTTCAAATGAACATATTTCTGTATCCTATGTCTACCACAATGGACCAAGTCTCATTTGGATTTATTGATTATAACAAAATTAATATACATTATATAATTGTATATGTAGTTTATCATTTATATTTGCACTTAGTATATTACCTGTGTGGAGATTATATTTATATTACTTACAGATACAATGAGTACGATAAGCAACTATTCATTTAACTTTCCTTCTGTTCTTCTCTAATTTCATCTTAAACAATCATAAAACATTTCACTATTTTTCTTTATAGACATACTATTTTGCTATTTATTTACAATTATCAAATATGCATTTTATCATGAATACCAGATAATTGCACAAATGTTTTTGTTTTGTATGTTATTGTCATTGTTGATTTCTTTTTCATTGTTTTCTTCAAAGTAATTAATAATATATAATTTTTTTTTATTATGTTCTAAAATATTGTATAATTATTCCTATTCATTTAT
Source organism: Octopus sinensis (assembly GCF_006345805.1). NCBI lineage: Eukaryota > Metazoa > Mollusca > Cephalopoda > Octopoda > Octopodidae > Octopus > Octopus sinensis. The sequence continues at coordinate 73,553 of NW_021836143.1, forward strand.
TTTTACCAAATCATTCTAAGACAAACACTCTCTCTTTCAACAAGAAAATTTTTAATAAAAGGCATTCAATTCCAAATTAGGTATTTCTGAGCACTTGAATCAAATGCATGTTAAGAAAAGAAAGAAAAATAAATTGAAAGTTAGCAATAAAACAGTATGTAAAAGAAAAGAATTATGGCATGATAAAGATAATTACTTTTATTATCTATTAATTATTCTTAGATAATTAATCCACATAATTTTCATGAGAGCTTTTACATTGGAGCTCTATTACAATGCTCTATTATTTTCTTATTTCTACCAAATGAAAGAAATATAACCATTAAACTGGAAGATCTTCTAAAACATTCTAACCTCGGTAAGAAAAGAATGAAAACATATCAATAGAAATCCAACTCGGGTTTTAAAATCTCTCATCTCAAAACTAAAGCCGAATGAAATATGAGCACTGGCACCAACAAAATCCAGATGTTCCATACTGTTCTCTGTTCAATAGTTCTATAGAAAGGTCTTGTTCCAACAATCATGTATTACATTTGTATACTATCCATCTCTGATCAATTTATTTTTCACACCGTAGAAAAGAAGAAATAAAATAACCCAAGAGGAAATAACACAACATCCAATGAATGGGAGCTCTCTAGGATAAGACAGGTAAATGAGTCAATGAGACTGCTAATTCTTTATTGAAAAACTGGTAATAGTGTATGAGTTACATTAGAGGATAATGGTAGTGCTTTCTGGAATTACGCATTGTATGTTCCATGCTGATTTCAGAGAGTAAAATATATGAAGGGTACAACTTTGGGATGACATTGCTGCTAATTTCAAATAAGCACTGATAGAATACAGAAACTAAAGAAATAGATTTTTCAAGAGTTCATCAATGAGGGAAATGCTTTCTTTTGTACACAGTGACTGTTTTAGACATCAAAATTAATGTATTGTGAAAAGTATAGATTAAAGTCTAATCAAGAACACTCTTAAACAGTTTACTACAGGAAAGAAAACCAAATTTACTAGATGAACTTTTAACTTCTATCAAGAATGTTGTATCACACATTCAACGTACAGCAGGATAATAATAATGTCCTTGCAAATTGTTCTACTCAAGATACTGGCAAAAACCCTCAACAATATGCAACTCATGGCTTTACTCTGCTCCGAATGTTCTCTGCGTATGTCCATTTATATTGTGGCACAGTCTATTAGGAGCCAACCAATAGGGGTGTTCTACTTCCACACAACAGGGAAGAAGGTCACAAAATTGGAAGGAGGGAGGGTATCATTGAATAAATCATCACTGGTACTGACTGCTATTTTATTTTATCAGCCAAGAAAAATTGAGAAAAAAAGTCACATTTAACATGATTTCAACTCAGAATGTGAAGGGATGTAAATGAATAACTACAAGGTGTTTGGGCAGGCATTTTAACCATCTTGTCAATCAGCAGCCTATTTCCCGGTTAAAATTTTGATGACTTAAGAAAATAGGTTCCTAAAAAGGTCATAACTGATTCTTTACATGGGAAACTTTAAACTGAAATTATTCTTTTTTACAATGTTAAGTTAACTTGGATAATTTCAGTTTGTAGTTGCCTAGAGTGCAGCAAGTGGGTCCAATATTATTTCCATGAAAGTCTTTGTTTTACTTCAATTTTGTTTAAAATTCATTAGGGGCTCACAGGTATAGCCAGAAATTCAAACTAAGTAAACTACGAAACAATGTCATACTGAGTATAACAACTCTTTGCTTTCATGGTTAAAAGATTTGTCCAAAATGCTGTGTTATGTTAAGGTATCAGCTACATAGAGTAAAATTAGGAAAACCAACATATTAGTTGGAGATTACAGAAATGAATGCAAATATTTGGAGATTATGGAAACTAATAGAATATCAAATGCTTCTTTTTATTTGGCATCGATTTCTTTCTTTTATTTCTGAATCAAATTAAAAAGTTTAGTAGCATGATTTACCCTTGAAAATGTTATCAAATGGTTAAAGAGAATGAAAAACTATAATTCTATGTATTATGAAAATTTCATGGAAAATGAATCAATGTGTCGGTGCACTATGAGATGAAGCAGAGGGCAAGAAATTGGTTCCAGTCGTTTATCAGAGTTATACAAGTATAAAAGTAATGGAAGACATTATTCATGGTAGTAAGTGTTAGTGTATATTTATAGGAGAACGAATAAAGCTACACTGACTAAATAGATAAACAAGAAGGAAAACATGGTCATATGGTACAGAAATATTGAAAAATTTTACCAATAATTTGGTCAATAAATGTTATTGTTAAGCGTTTGTGTACCTATAAGAAACAGAATGAAGATGTTCTGATGGGATGACAAACAAAAACTAAAGTAAATATGTAAAATATAAAGATAAAATTATTTTAAAGTACTGAGCAACTTTTGGCTGAACCCAAAATAGAAATATATTTTAAAAACGTAGATTTGGTTCGTTTGCAGTGTAATTATTCAACAAATTTGTTGGGTCAGTTACAGCTATACATAAAGTGATAGCAGTATAATAATTATAAAATGAAAACACTTATATAAATACATACATATATATATACACACACACACATATATATATTCCTCTAACGTCACCAAGTCACGAGCCATTGGTCATCCACCCATCAAATCATACTGAATTTTTACAGATGCAGTCTGTCTTTCCATCCTCTCATCTCCTGCTTCGCATACACTCTTGCAATTCCAACAAACTTCTACACACCTTGTGCCATGAGGCACTGCATCCCTACTATCTCTTTGCAGCTCATATTCATCATTCTCTCCCTTTCCCACTAACTATAGTACCCATGCAGCAACTCTGCAAGAACCTGCTCTTTCCCCACTCTTCTCTCATAGTTTAACCTCTCATAAAGCTGCCTCCCTACTCAGGGCTTATTATCTTGCAAGCTGCCCGGTGACCTCAATAGTGCTGGTGGAACAGTAAAAGCACCAAGTACATGCTGTAAAGTGGTTATCATTAGGAGGGCATCAAGCCATAGAAACCATACCAAAGCAGACACTGGAGCATGATGCAGTTCTTGGACCCAACAGATCCTGTCAAATCAACCAACCCATTCCAGTATGGAACATAGACAGTAAATGAAACTGAAACTCTGTGTGAGTGTGTATAAGGTTAGTAGAGTTAGAGGCTGGAATAACCATCTGAGGGATAAAAGCATCCGTTATACTACCGGTATAATTACCTATGTTAACCCCAGGCATACATATGCAAGCATATTATGCTCATAGATTATAGGTAATGACAAAGATAAACATGAGTTTATCAGGAATCATATTTAAAGTAAACAGAAAATAGAGAAATATTGATCAACAACAATTGACTTACATCAATTATTATTTTTCAATTCAGTACGAATAGACAGTATCTTATCTAACAGCTGTTTCAATTTACAATGTTATATGGTATTGCCATTGATATTCTAATAATAATATTCATCATATTTGGTAATAAATCTGATCTGGGACATGGAGCGTCATCAGAGTGAAGAAAAATACATACATAAAAGATAGGAAAGAAGAGAATAGTCTCGAGAGGAAAAGGAACGGCTTAATATGTTTAAATCATATCATTTACTCAATGTCCCAAAGTGACACATAAACAAAATGTTATGATTTAAACATATTAAGCCTTTCCTTTTCCTCTTGAGGCTCTTCTCTTCTTTCCTTTCTTTTATATATGTACTTTTCTTCACTCTGATGAAGTTCTGGGTTCCAGATCAGCTTCATTACCAAATATGATGAATATTATTTTTAGAATATCAATGGCAATACCATATAACACTGGAAGCAGAAACAGCTGTTAGATGGGATACAGTCTATTTTTACTGAATTAAAAAATAATGATTAATGTAAGTCAATTGTTGTTGATCAATATTTCTCCATTTTCTGTTTATATATATATAATCTTTTATTTTATATTTTTTACTTGTTTCAGTCATTAGACTGCTGCCATACTGGGGTACCAGCTTGAAGAACTTTTAGCTGTATGAATCGATCCCAGCCCTTTTCCTCTTTTGTTAAACCTGATACTTATTCCATCGGTTTCTATTGTCAAAAGCTAAGTTATGGGGATGTGAACACACCAACACAGGTTCTCAAGCAGTGATGGAGGACAAACAGACAGACACACACATGCACACATACACAACGATCTTCTTTTAGTTTCCGTCTACCAAATCCTCTCACAAGGCTTTTGCTGGCCCAAGGCTATAGTAGAAGACACTTGCCCAAGGTGCCATGCAGTGGGACTGAACCTGGAACCATGTGGTTGGGAAGCAAGCTTCTTACCATACAGTTATGTGCATTTGTGTGCGTTCACATGTGTATATGCATGTGCACATCATACACACAGTATTGTGCATACTGTTAGATGCATGTCTGGTACTGTTGAATATAGTATTCCATGTAAAGCATCATTATCCAGTCTGGTTCCAGCATAGTGGTGTGGTTACTACTGTACTTAGTAATATGATTGGTTATGATATACAGAGCAAATGTAGAAGAAACAATGAGAAACAGAGATTAAATGCTCAAAAGTATTTGATCTCTGTAACATAATGCAATAAAGTCTTCCTCTCTTGATCTGTTTTTGGTTCAGCGTCCAATTGCACATGGAACAACCAATGCAAAGGTTGCAAACGATCACAACAGAGAAACATACAAAAGGATATAAAGGATATAAACTTGTGTTTAACAGAATTTATCATATATATATATATATTATATATATATATATATATATGTAATTGGGTAAAAAGCTGAGGAGTGTGTGTATTACATAAATAATAACCACGTGTTCTTTTGTATATGTTAGTATTTAGTATATGTTCATTTGTTTATTTGCTACGTTTTTTTTAACTATGTATGTATGTATGTATGTATGTATGTATATATATATATATATATATATATATATATATAAAATATATATATATATATATAAAATGGAAAATTTGACATACCTATATATATATATAGAACCGTCCAACCCATGCTAGCATGGAGAACGGACGTTAAACGATGATGTTGATGATAGGTATGTCAAATTTTCCATTTTTTTGCCTTTTCATGACTATATATATATATGTGTGTGTGTGTGTGTATATATATATATATATATATATATATATATATATTATATCATATTCTGCATAAACACACTACCTGTATGACATGAAAATTACAGAAAGCATTAGAGCTAAATCAATTAATAGAATAATTAAGTTGTATAAGATGCAGTTTGGTTTTGGGTCAAGAAGTACTACTGATACATTCTTGCTAGTATGGCAACACAGAACACAAGTGGAGAATTTAGCTGAAAGTAAGCTACTATACATACCATTTATCAACTAGGGGAAAAATTTTAAAACAGTCCTCCAATACAATGATACATGATAGAGAGATGTGGACCCCGAAGGAAGAGGACTTGTGAAGATTATAAAGAAATGAAATTGCCATTCTCCAGTGGATGTATATTATGTATACTTTTAATTGTATTCTAATTTTCCTTACTCTTCCTATTTTATATAAAACCCCATATTAAGTATAACCTGTCTTTGTAATTTTCCCATCATATGACAGTTCTGTGGCAAATAAAAGAAACCACCTCCACCACTGCTGAATAGTGCTATAGTCTTGGTAACAAGGTTACAGATGTATGGTGAAAGTCTTTTAACACTTTAGAATATATAATACTAAGACAAAATAAAACAAAAGTGAATATAACAGTATGTATGTATTTTAAATGGCTATCATGATTATACTACAATGCCATTGTTTATTATTTTAGTTTTACAATAATTTTCCATTTAGCAGTCATAAGAATTATATGGCTCAGAATCATATTTAAAAAAGAAAAATCAAAAAATGTAAATAAGAATCAAAATATTTGTAAAAAGTTTCATATAGAAATCGAAATATATTGAATTCATGAAATATTATATATAGGTGCCAACTTATATTAGTCATCATATTTCGTTTTTAACTCCCCCATATTGTAAAAGTTATTTAATAAATCTTGTTTACATGGTATTGAGTTATTGGAATAAACTAGTCAGTTGTACTTCTTTTTCCCTCAATATTTAATAAATTTGAAATCATATAACTATGATTATTAAAGTGAAAATTACTATAAAAGTTAAATAACAAAGTAAATGTGTGTCTGTGTGTGACTGCGTAGTAATAGAAAAACACAATTGTTGAATTGCAGTAAAACTTTTAGCTATTTGAAAGTGAAAGGAATTAAACCCTGGTCAGGCCAACAAAGGTAGTCACAAAATGTGTCTCATACAGAAATATATTTTATTCTATGAAATCTGAAATTGGCCTTAGTTTAACTCTAAATAAGAACTGACTCAGACTGTGACACCAGCATAGCCTATGCTAACATGGAAAATGAGTATAAAATGATGATGATAATGGTACATGTGGTTGTGTAGATGTATGTGTATGTACTTGTGTATGAATATGAAACTGCAAATTTGTCTGTGAACCAAAAAGAAAAAAAAAATAGCAAGTTAGTTATATATGACAGGTGAAACCTCCAACAATGCAAACAATAAACATAAAAGTCAATTAAAAAGAAACATTCCAACTAGTCAGGCATGAGAAAATGTAGAATAGTGTGTCTGTAAGTCATACCTTCATGGAAAATATACACAGAACTTTGGTGATAAGATCAGGTATGAGGGGTGGGCATTCCCCACTGCAGTGCATTGTTGCAGCCACCATTTGTCAGTATTTACTTGGATCATGTGGGGCAACCCTCTGAGCAGTATCCCAGTCAATCCCAATCTCTGCAAGATATTTCCTCATCTGCTGTGACCATGCGGCATGTGGCTGACCAACAGGAGCTGTCACTCCAGCAAGATCCACAAAAATAGAGAACATGACATACGGAATCCAACTTGGAAACCTGAACAAGATGACAAAACAATCTGAGCAGATGCTCCTGAATAATACAAGTAAAAGGATAAATCTCTGAGTCAGTTGATGGCTGGATATGAAATCTGACCAAGATTAACCCATAATCTGGTGAAACATCCTGGCACCAAAGGAGTTCAAGCTCCTATGGGCCCAGGGAGTGTCCAAATCTTTCAACTATAGAGCAAAACAGAAGGACCAGAGACCTAAAGATCCAAACCTTTGTTCTCCTGCTCAAATATCAGCAGTATCAAATACTCTTGTTCAGTGAGTCCACAATTATACCAGCGTGCCCAAGTCATTTTAAGACTTTGGACTCACAGCTAATGCTGCTAAAGATAAAACTGCCAGATAAGTGGTCGACAACTTCTACATTCTCACCTACAATTGAGCCAGACCAGAAAGCCAATGAAAGAAACTCTAATGCGAAGTGATTCACCTCAGTCAAAATAGAGCATTCGTGAAAGCATCCAGAGACTCAACAAGAATAAATGCATCATCAACAAAATTCTGGTCAGTAACCCTAATTTTCCCAGTGAGTACTCCACAACTCAATTGAGCAATCATCTGGCAAAGAATCAAGTCCAAGTAGGCATTGAACATTGTAGGAGCCAAAACAACCCTGCCAGACCCCAGATCTAACTGGGGAAAAAGTTAAATGTTGAACCTCCACTCCAAATTGCACTTACTGTTCTGGTATACAAGACCACTATTAGCCCAACTAGAAAGGGAGCTCCAGAACCCTCTAGAGCATATCCCTGTCTACTGAGTGAAATGCTTTGCACAGGTCAACAAAAGCTGCAAAAACTCTGCCTGCATTCAATGAGTACTCAGAGAGCAAGGACCCTGTCAGTAGTTGACTTCTTTTGCGTGAACCCTGACTAATCTGGAAGATGAAAGGCAACCAGATGATTTCATACTCAGTTTAAAATAACCTGGTAAATACCTTACTGGACACTGAGAGGCGTGTAACAACCCTGTAGTTGTTGCAGTCGTGGCAACCATCTTTACCTTTCAAGAGAGGAATATTTATGCCTCTCTCCACTCAGATCATATGATGTCACTGCTCTGAATTGAGTAGATCATCTGCCACAACTGTAAGATAATGATGATAAATTTATGTGAACTATACATACACACATATTTATATACCTAAGCATACATTCCTTTACTGGTTTTATCCACTATGCCATTGTTATATTGAGGGAGTGTTATAACACTGCTGAAGCTTTTATCTTTTCTTTGTATTTTGGTAAATAATAGGAATTTGATGTCGTTACTGATATTTGCATCTTATGCTGTGATGAATGCTTATTCTACTCAATAGATTTTTCAGGTGTTCATTGAATATGTAAACATCTTCATGTAGAAGCCTTATGTTTTTCAATATGACATTGAAGAGCTCATTTGAAAGTAATATTATTACTATATACAGTCCTAATTCAGAAAAAATGGTAAAAAGGTTTTGCATACTGCCATAGCACAGTCTGGTATTTTGTACAACTTTGAATGCCAAAGTTTGCTTCCAGGACTTTCCAATGTAAATTATTACTTCAAGAATAGAGACCTAATGCTTTCAAACTCTCCCAGTGAACTGTCTGTTTCATAATTAGTAATCTCTCTTTCAATGGACCGTTTGATTGTTTCCAGTTCAGTAAGAAGTGTCACATTATGAAAGACCAATAGCTGGAGTAAAAGTCCAGATGTCTAACAGATGTCTTCCACAAAATTAATTTTATCCCATCAGGATTTATCCCATTGTTGCCATATTAGTTAAGTGGAGAAATATGTATCATTATTCATTATAATCCCAATCCATACAGACATTCTGGTTGTGGGTTTGAAATTCAATTTCTCCTGGTCCTGTGTATTTTCAAATTGACAGTAAAATATTTGAAACTTTCCAGCAATGAATTGAATATATTTTCATCAGCTTCCCTTGATAGGGTGAAGGCATATAGCCAAGTAGTCAGGTAGTTGGATTCATGACTGTTAGATCATGGGTTCAGTTCTTGGACTTAGTGGTGTATTGTATTCTTGAGCAAGATGCTTCCTTTCATATTGTTCAGCTAAAAATGTCTACCAATTGTAGTGGATGAGTACAAGAGTACATTCCAGTCAGGAGAAATCATTTACTCTTAACACTCTAAATGCCTCAGAAACATGGATAAATTCCAACCTCAAAAGCCTGTTAGCCTAAGACAGACAAAACAATTTTAAAATACCTCTGTAGGTTTTTCAGTATAATCGTGACATATGGTTACCTTTTATAGCTTTGTATCACACTGTAGTTAACTGATGATGTGTCTGAGATATACGTGCGATATTTAGAGAGGTTGAAAGTCAAACAATACTTATTACTTGAAATCTCAATGTCATCAATCTTTTTAATTCATTCAGCAATAATTTAAGAATTTGCTTCAGAAATTTGTTTTGAGCCCAAATACAACCAAAAGAGAAAATCTCTTTAAATTTTTAATTAACAAAGAACCTAAATAATCATGCACAGTTGCAACTTGCTTTGACCAAAATTTAAATAAAAACAACACCCCATAAATATTCTTTGGAATCAGAACATGGAATCCGATGTCAATAAAAATATTTTTTTTAATAACAACTGGATTTATAAACTAACAGCTTTTATTTGTCTTCAATTCAATTTAGTTTAGCGAACACAATGAAGAATTTTTTTTTTCTTATTTGCTTCTTTTGAAATGGTTAAATTTTGTTTTTTAAATTCATTTTGCTTGAAATGGAAATATTCATGAATTTAAGCCACTGCTGATGGTCCAAATAGAAACCTCTTGTCATAGAAAATGGCAATCAGATAAAGATACATAGAAATAAAAAAAACCTTTCCAATGAATAAACTATGAAAGTCTAATCATAAAGCAATTGACATTCTACTTCAGTATGTTTGTTAATTTCATTAAGAAATTTCTTAACAATGTAACACAACAGTAGCTGTTGCATCTAGCAATGAAGGAATTCCTTTCTCTTCGATTTAAAGTAAAGGATTTTTGTTAGTGCTTGCGGCTTATATAGTAATGTTATGTTTTATTCTATTTCCGTTATGGAAAGTGTGTTTCTGTAACAGATCATTATTAAGAAAGTTGTTGTTACTGAGAACAACCATAACAACAACTTACCACACCCTAGAGCAGAATTTTCAAAAATATTTATATCTGCAAAGAATAATTTTGGAAAGATCAATATATTTTGGATAAATATATTGATTTCTCAGCAATTAGGGGAAGTGTTATACACTTCCTACATAGCTTTAGAAAGTCAATGTTATTAATTTATTTTATTTATCTATTTACTGTTGATTGTATGATGGTTAAGTTGGCTTTGATATTTCATGGAAGTTGCTTTTTACTTATCATCTAATACTGCAATTATTCTTAGAAAAACTGTCTCTTTTTATTGCAGGATAAAAGGCACTTGCTTTCTATTTCCTTTATTAATTTTTACCATCAAAGCGGTATTTTGTGTCTATACCTTTGTAAGAAGGATAATTGCAGCCATATAGTTATGTGGATAGATTGCACTCAGTCACCGTATTATAGCGGTTTGTACTAAAACCTTCATAAAGAAAGCATGTACAAAGAAATACCAATATTTAAGGAGGAAAAAAAAACCAATTCCTATAATTCCATTCATGTCTGTACGAGAACATACAAAATTTATGGAAAACAAATCAGTTGTAAATAACTATATTCTAATTTGTCCTTATTACATTCACTGACAGCTTCATTTTTACACAGGCACTGTAGTTATTTGATGACATATTGGCACTGCCAGCATCAGCAGTCATGAAATAGTTAAAGAATTATATTGCTTAAAATGTGATACAATGATTAAATAATAATTTCATAATTCTCTACACCAATAAAGATTTATCAATTAACCATGAAAGCTCAGATATAATGGAAATGTGAGAAGACAATGTCAGTGATCATCTCTTTCTCAAGGTATTTGCGTAGTAAGTAATCAAATTCAAACAACTGATTCCATTTGCTTGGAAATTACATCCTTAAGAAATATTAACATAAACAATGATATTTTGATTAACAGAATTCTAACATTTATATAACATTCTCCTAATTTGTATAACATGGCTATGAATACACATCCAGTGGTAGCATGCAGAAGCAGTGCTTTTGTTATGACTAATTGCACTTGAAAGTCTATGTAACTGAAGTCACAATGATGATGATGAGCTAACAAGCGACCCTTTGTGTTGTCACTTGACTAGCAAGAAATAGCCAAATTTCACACACTATAAAGTATAGGATCTTGAAAAAGAAGACATTTGACAATATAGCCCAGGGTGTTAGGTGCTGGGAAAAAGAAAAAAAATGTGGGATCTGACTGGAATAATTTTGATCATAGGTCCACTCAGTCAACAACAACAACAACAACAAAAAACTACTCAGCTGCTCATGATATTGTACTGTAATGGATAATACATATAAGGTTATTTTTACACACATATATACACACAAACATGTTATTTTCTACACATTTATATGAAATATCTATGGCAACAATCTTAACCCTTAAGAGACAACAGGGCCGATCTACCAGCCAAAAAGTCCAATGATGACAAAGAATGTATTAGTTCATTCAATTTCTTACAAATAATGCCTCAGTAAAACTTCCATGTTTTGTAAATTCTGATGTAACTCTGGCCAATAAAATATAAACTATAATAGAAAAAAATGTAATAAAGCCATACGATGATGATACATTTACATGAATTCCACATAGGTGTGTAGGTCACAGAATTCATAAAACAGGGTTAGAGCATAAAGACTTCTAGCAGGAATCAAACCCATTATAAAACTTTAAAATTCAGCCCAACAGTCTACCACAATATCTATTAGTGTGTTCTCATGTGAACTGCACTGTGAACTGTCTTGTGAAAGGATTATTCTTAGCAAAAGAGACTGTGTCAGGATAGCTACGAACTATGACCATAGACACAATTCATTTTTAGTGACGTGAAACAGCAGCCAACTCTTCCCCTAACTTTGCACTATCATCTTATCAAAGAAACTACACACTATATAATATAGCTCTAAGATATTTGATGGCTGAAAAAAAGATGGTTTTATCTCAATTAACCAGTGTTTTAGTTATCTGTTTCTGTTAGCTTCAGTGGTTAGGGAGACTGGTTAAAAGTCATTTCAAAGCTAGGTTAGACGCAGTGTCACTTGTTAGAATAACTGACGTTAGTTTCAGTAGAGTAATTGTGGGATTCAGATGTGTAGCTTGGGATTTTAATTTTTTTGTCATTTTCTGAGAAAATGCCTTCCAGAAAAAATACTTGTACCGTTCAAATTGCAACTATTTAATTCACGGCTGCGCAGTTGGAGTCAGAAACAATTAATGGGTAGCTGGAGTTGGAGTCGATAAAATAGACCACAATCACTTAATAACATAGAGGAGTAGGAGTTGGAGGTGCCAACAGTAAAGGAGTCGGAGTCAGAGTCAAAGTTTTTTTGTTTTGACTCCACAGCCCTGATTTAATTTGCAAACATAGGTAATGGCAATTCTTGGCAGATTTATAAGTTATTTTGCAAACAGTAGATATTAATATCAATAAACTATTGGTGGACGCAAACAAAATGAGCAAGCTTTATGCTATTGCGGGAAAAAAAACACAAGGAAAAAGGGAGGCAATTTGTAGGTTCCATCACAATATATGATCAGTGAATAGAGCATTAATATATAGCAGTAAATAAAAACTAATATTATTATCAAATCATTCAAGAAATGTAGAATTATTAATGAATTTGATTGTGTAGAAGACAATTATCCATAGGATGATGTTGGTGAAGAAGTAGCAGAGATATACAACAGCAGGTGATAAAGAATAGCAATCATGAAAGTGGATCTGTAAAATGATGCATTTCACTCAGATGACTGTGAAAGTTTATTTGGTGCTGAAAATGAAGAACAGCATGGTTTTGCATGATTTTTGATGAACTTTTGAATTTGAAATGTATAAAATTTACCATGTAATTGTAATTTAAAGCCATATTAAATTTCTACTTCAGTTTGATATGCATAAATTAAAGATACGAATTTAAATTCACTCCCTATCAATTTCATTTTAATATTTATAGTCTTAAACTGTGCTGAAGTGCCAAGCCAGAAATAAAATTTCTGTAATGATTTAGCCCTGCAATGAATGCATCCTTGACAAATGTAGTATTCAAATATGATGGAAACAAGCAAAACATCACATGCAAATATCTGTAAGAACTCTTGGGGGCCATATTTACTTAGTAAGACAAATATTTTGATGTGCATAATGGCTAATTATTGATATTACTCTAATTCCTTATTTTTTTCTTTATTCATCTACAACAGTGCTTTTCAAACTTTTTGCTGGAGCGGAACCCCAAGGAAACATTCCACTGGCTTGGGGAACCCCTGTGCAATAATTTAATAGTCTTATGCACACATATCTGCACAGGAAAATTAAAAATTACTGCCAACTTTAGCAGTTTTGTAACTTCTTGCAGAACCCCTGGACTGTACTGGTGGAACCCTAAGGTTCTGCGGAACCCTGGTTGAAAACCACTGATCTACAATATCATTTATAGGTGTACAGTACTTGCGTCCTGGATTTCAGTCCTTTAAAAGTAACATCTGTGTAATAGTAAAACCCAGAAATATATACCCTACAAGTCTAGTATAAAAATGTGTGTATTGAGAGAGAAAGAGAGAAGGGGGACAGACAGACAAACAGGGAGAAAAAACAGGCATTATTAAAAACACAAATTTCCTGTACTACACTCCATCCAGTTGAAATCTAATTTGCATTATTTTGTTATTAACTATTCAGTTGCTAATTAATCAGCTGAAGATTGAAAACAATTTAGTTGTTGATAGTTCAGTTATATCTACCATTTCCTTTCTCTATTTCCTCTCACAAGAAATAATACACATCAACTGCTAAAAATTAGAGTTAGTATTAAAGTTTCATAATATACATCAACATTCTTATTTACTAGCTGTAAAATGTTTCTCCTGAAGCCTTGTAGTTTACTATGATAGAAGAATATTCTTTCTTTCTTTCTTTAACTTGTTTCAGTCATTTGACTGCAGCCATGCTGGAGCACCGCCTTTAGTCAAGCAAATCGACCCCGGGACTTATTCTTTGTAAGCCCAGTACTTATTCTATCGGTCTCTTTTGCCGAACCACTAAGTGACGGGGACGTAAGCCCACCAACATCGGTTGTCAAGCAATGCTAGGAGGACAAACACATACACACACATATATATATACATATATACGACAGGCTTCTTTCAGTTTCCATCTACCAAATCCACTCACAAGGCATTGGTCGGCCCGGGGCTATAGCAGAAGACACTTGCCCAAGATGCCACGCAGTTGGACTAAACCTGGAACCATGTGGTTGGTTAGCAAGCTACTTACCACACAGCCACTCCTGTGCCAATATGTGAATAAAAATAGAAAGTTTATACAGAAAAATTTAGAATGTTTGATAGAAGATCTGCTAATTATTTCTTTTTACTGCATTTTTAACTAAAAAGTATATATTTATTGTTTTCATCACTTATGTGGCTTTATTAAGTTCTTTTGAGTAAAACTGAAAATAGACAAAAAAATGAGAGAAACAAAGAAAGCAAAACAGATAGGGAGAGAGATAGATAGAGAGAGAGAGAGAGAGAGAGAGAAAGAGAGTGTGTGTGAGAGAAAGAAAAGTAGTAAAAATAATTACTTACAGAAAACCGTAACTTTGATTACATGGCTGACTGCGTTAGCTACCCCGTTGTCTGCAACACACTCATAGAGGCCATTACAGTAACGGGAAATGTTGCGGATCATCAAAACTTCTCCAGTCATGCCTATCCCTGGAACACAACATAGAAGACATGTATTCAGGCCCTCTCCAGTCATGCCTATTCCTGTAATACAATATACAACACTTAGTCAGAAACAGAATCACCACAAACATCGATACACAAGACGATAACAAAAAAAAAAAATAACGACAAGGAAGAAACTTAAGATCAATAGAACGATATCCCCAGAACAATGTGAAGAAACTATTTGCTTGAAAACCTAGGAATATTTCCTAACAGTACATACACATCGTAAAATATCTGATACAATAATATTGTTAGGTTAATGATTCTATGTTTATTAAAGGAGACAACGCTGTCAATTTTACAGTAAATATTGGTAACTGAAGTCTTACTAAAATAGTGTGAAATTTATAATATAAGATGCTTATATTGTATGCAATCTAACAGTGACAGTTGAAATATTACAGTTAATATTAATGATTTAAGTGTTGCTATTTGTGAATGCTGACGGAAAACCGTGGTGGATGAAGCTCCACATTTATTACATAGAAAATGATGAACTGATATATATATATATATATGCTTTTATATACATATATATAAAAGCATGATGGATCACTAGCGACAACACATTCTTTATTTTCTCTCCTTGTTTCTCTCTGTGTTCCTTTCTGTGGAAGAGTGTAGGCTCGAAACATTAAAGACTTTTTCACTTCCCGAGCGTTAAACTAATACATCTGTTTGTTGTCTACACCACCTGTCTTCATCTTTTGTTTTTTTAGTGAATTCTTCCCCTATATATATATATATATATATATATATATATAGATAGATAGATAGATAGATAGATAGATAGATAGATAGATAGATATAGATAGATAGATATATAAAGACATTGTTATTAAAAGAGCTTGTAAACACAGAAATGAACATTTATATAAGATCACTTATTGCTGCAATAATATGTGAACATTAAAAAAAAAAAAAAACCCACATTGATTGTGATTTCTTATAGAATTAATCCATTTCAGTATTCATTGATAAATTGCTAACAGAACCTCACCTCATTAATATACAAGTGCCATGAATCTAAGTTCTATTAACTACAAACTTGCTAATCTTTATCATCTAAGATCAATTTATTTCCACAAGATTCATTCCTATGCTGGTGCATTTCTCAAGATATTCATCATGTGTCTGAAGGTCTGTGAAAATTAATTGAGTTTTATCTACTTATTGCTTCCAAAGGCATAAAAAAATGTAAGAAACAAACTCTACTTCTTTTGATTATGACCTAAGCAATATTTGTATGATCATCTCTATTCCAAGTACAATAGTTAACCTACTAGTTTACAATCCAATTTTATAACCCTGGCTGGTTTTACCCTTTAAGAATTCCATTACATCACTACAGATTACTTCAGATAACGGCAATTCTGCATTATCACTACTATAGAATTAATACTTCAACAATCCTATTTTATCACCATAGCTGACTTAACAAACCACTAAACTTATTTTATCTCTATATAGTTGGATTTAAAATCTATCAAACCTATTTTAAGACTTATTAATATTCTTAATTCATGAAAATAGGAAACTACATTCTTAAAATCCTAACCTATTATTATAGTTGCATTTACAAATCTGACCATATACTCTCATCAAAGCCAACAGCTCAGTTAAACGATTCCAGAATATGAAAGCAATGAAAACAAATTCAATTTGAAAGGCATATGATATTGGATATCATAATAATTATTCCTATATTGCAAAGACAATAAGATTGGATAGTTTAGATATCATATATATATATATATATATATATATATATATGATGGACTCTGCTGTTGAAGATGATGTATGAGCATTCAACTTTTGCCAAACGAACTGCACAAATGATTTGTTTATAATGGTCAAATGTCTGTGCAACACATTAACTTACTCTCCCCATCAAGTTGGTGTTGTTTGAACAGGTGCATGGTGTACCACTCATCAGGAGTTGAAGTGATTGCAGAGCAATGTAAGATAAAATGTTTTGTTCAAGAACATAAAGCATCACCTTGTCTAGAAATTGAAATCACAATCTAGCAATCATGAGTGCAACATATTAAATACGAAGCCATGCACCCTCACCATATATATATTAGTATTTGTTTTTATGTTCACTTATGATAAAAACAATTTTACAATAATCTTAAGGGTGACTCCATGCCTTTGTAGAGTAAAAGTTTATTAATCTTTAACAATAGTATTGACAGTGACTTCGAAGTATCAGCCAGCTAAACCTTCATTAGACTGTGATGCATTAAGTTAATCATGGGTTTATATAGCCTCTGCTGAGATAAATTTTTTTTGCAGATTTGTGGTGTTCGGTTGAATGGTGATTAAACTTCAAATTAAGCTGTGATGGTAAGGTGTTGTTGAGAAAATTTTATTGATTAAATTTGAGTTTATGCCGTTCAGAATTTATTCATGTGCTTAGAAATTTGTAAACAGGTGTGTATATTTAGATGTCTCAGCTTCAGGTCATGGATTAATTGGTAGTGGTTCACTAAAAAGAAGTGGGTAGGTAGAGGAAGTTTTTTGGTCAGTGGATGTGTCATAAGTTTGAATTATTATTGGTTTGATTGGATTTAATTCCTTGCTTTGGCAACGTAAAGGTCAAAGTTCTAAGTTTAGTTCAGCACTTAAAAGTCTTAGTAATCTTGTAATGGAACGGCATAAACTCATCCACTGACCAAAAAACTTCCTCTACCTACCCACTTCTTTTTAGTGAACCACTACCAATTAATCCATGACCTGAAGCTGACACATCTAAATATACACACCTGCTTACAAATTTCTAAGCACATGAATAAATTCTGCAAGCTACTTTTCCATATGCCACTAATGTTATTCAGGAAAACATTCAGTCCTATAGGGCCTATATAGCTTGAGAGGAGTGTCATCTCATGTTCCATTTTCATGTTGCTAAGAGTTTGAATGGATATCAAATGATATCTTTCCAAATGCTCTGAGAGTTTCAAAATTTGGACTGGCCCCTTTTTATGAACCTTGAAAAATGAAAGACAAATGAAATCTTGGTGTGATTTGAACTTCAAGAACAGTGAGTTGGAATAAACACCATGAGGTAGTCTATCTAGCTTGCTACTAATATATGAATTAGTTTGTGAGTAGAGAGAGAGAGAGAGAGAGAGAGAGAGAGAGAGAGAGAGAGAGAGAGAGAGAGAGACATACACGTAAATTTATTTACTCATGCATATATTTACATAATAAAATAAAAAAAATATAAACATATATATACATCATCATCATCATTTAACGTCCGCTTTCCATGCTAGCATGGGTTGGACGATTTGACTGAGGTCTGGCGAACCAGACTCCAATCTGATCTGGCAGAGTTTCTACAGTTGGATGCCCTTCCAAATGCCAACCACTCCGATAGTGTAGTGGGTGCTTTTACATGCCAGTTTGGTGGTACTGGCAATGACCACATCCAAATGGTGCTTTTTACATACCACCTGCACAGGAGCCAAAACATGTGTGTGTATATATATATTTATATAAATATATATACATATACTCTTTTACTTGTTTCAGTCATTTGACTGCAGCCATGC
Source organism: Octopus sinensis (assembly GCF_006345805.1). NCBI lineage: Eukaryota > Metazoa > Mollusca > Cephalopoda > Octopoda > Octopodidae > Octopus > Octopus sinensis. Next base: position 91,990 of record NW_021836143.1, read on the forward strand.
CGGACTACTGCCTTTAGTCAAACAAATCAACTCCAGGACATATTCTTTGTAAGCCTAATACTTATTCTATACGGGAATGCAAACACACCGACATCAGCTGTCAAGCGATGGTGGGGGGACAAACACACATACACATATATATCCAACAAGCTTCTTTCAGTTTCCGTCTACCAAATCCACACACAAGGCTTTGGTCAGCCTGATGCTATAGTGGAAGACAACTGTCCAACAAGGTGCCATGCAATGGAACTGAACCTGGAACCATGTGGCTGGTAAGCAAGCTTCTTACTGCACAGCCACTCTTGCACCTATATATATATATTGAGAAGAAGTGGGGGACTGCACACATATGATTGCTCTCTCTCTCTCTCATATGTACATAGAGAAAAAAAGGAGAGAGAAGCCTTGAATATGTGAGACAAATAGCAATAATTTAGTTAAGTGGAAGAGAAACATATAAATGAAAAATAGATGAGAGAATGAGAGATGGTGGGGTTGAGATGGAGAGTCAGAAATTTATCAAACTTCAGTAAAATATTTAGTTTTCATAAATGTATTTTTTTCTCCCTTTATTACAGGATGAATTTGATTTTTATACCTTATCTTTTAATGCCAACGTATATGTATTATCATTGATTTTCAATAAACTTTGTATAAATGGGAAAATTTTTTGAATATATAGTTCAGTGTTATTTTTGGCTTGTCTGGTCTAATAAATTCTATTGAATAGTAGAAGAGACATATAAAAGAAACAGCAATGTAATAACCTTTTCACATAAGAATAAATATTACTAACCTAAAGAAAAGTAAAGAAAAATATACAGAAAATTTATTAACAAAAAACAAACAAACTATTAACTACCTAACTTTAATAAAATTATGTTAAGATAAAATATTTACAAAAACAAATGTCATTAAAAATAAAAAAACTAATGAGGAAATATTTTTTAAAAATATACTTTAAAGATCTTTAAATGAGGATTGTAAAAATATATTTAAGAAATTAGTCAATAACAAAAGAAGTGTAAATAGTGAAAAATGCTGGAGATATCTTAAATTGAATGTAATAAATGAGATATGCCAAAGGTTTAGCAGGAAATTTTCTCCTTTGCAAGTTAAATATGGAAGAATTATTTTGATAAGAAGTGGGGAAAAAGAGGTGAAAATAGAAAAAAAAAGAGAAAGCCTAAATCCTTTATTTTTCTGATGCCATCTATCTCCTTTTCCTCCAAATGTCTTTATTTCCTTTTCAATTCTTAAACATTTTTTTTTTAGCAGTTCCATTCTTTTAGCTTTGCAGATATTTCAGTGTTACTGACTACCACTGAGGTTGATGAAATCCCCTTCCTTGAAATTATTATACATATTTTATGGAAATAAAATGTAAAATATAATAGATTTCTTGTACAACATTTTAAAATGTAGTTTTAGATTGATTTATGATAATAGTTGTGAGCAAAGAAAGAAAACCATCACCTACAAATCTATTTTTCTGTAAAAGCTTCACTAGTCACTACTACTATATGTGGAGCTTTTCTTTTATATACTTAGTAATAAACCACTTCTAAGATAACAATTTCTCCAACATGTAGACTGTGTGAATTTTTGCTAGTATAGCTTTGTGTTATATCAGAAGAAGATTAGTAAAGAAACAGCAGTTCATATTTTAGATAGGCTTTATTTATATCTTTTTACTAGCAGTATCGCCCAGTGTTGCTCGGGTTTGCTTCAACCCTTTAGAATTGGAATTTTTGAACAGTAAAAATTTTGCATTATGTAGCTTGTTATTCTCTTTAAATACATTTTTCTGGTTGAAATACACCGAAAAATGGCAACACAGAAGTAAAAAAATCATAAAAAATAGGGATTTTCATAGAAAAAAAGCACCTTTTTGATGTAAATAATTTTTTGTCTTAACATGGTCCAATTTGATTTTTCTCTTACGGAAGGAAGAGCAAGCCTTCTTCTATCATACTCTCAATTTTGGTCAACTTGTACCACAGGGACTCGGAGGAGATAGTGTTAGTTGAAGGCTAACAAACCTGCCATACACAGACAACTTCAGCTTTATATATAGAGAGATTATGGAAGGGCATGGGGTGTAGTGAGTAGAAGATACTTCAATATACGATTGAAAATTTTGGGGTCTGTGTAAAGGTTAAAGCAAACTTGATACCAGTAGGATTTTAACATAATGAGATTAAATCAAATATTAATTTAAAACATTAGCAGAAGGCCTCACACTTTTGAGGAGAGATAGTCCATTGTATCAACTACAATACTTGATTGGTACTTTATTTTAGCAGTTTAGAGGATAGTTAGTACTGATGAACTTGTAGGCCCTCCCAGAATGATGCAATAGATATTCAGCTAGTTCAGATGTAAGTCAATATTTTCAGGAAAAACATTGCTGAGAGAAAATTCTAAAGAGAATCGGTTTTGAGAGGAAGTGTCAAGGGCAGGATCTGGTAGTGATGATAATGAAAATAGAAACAAATGCATCTAGTGGGCTTGGTGGAAATGCTGCACAGTTATCAAGTTAGAGTAAGAGAAAAGTATGAACTAAAAGTTGAAAAGTTTGATGACATATATGAGACACTGGCTTTTTTCTTTTCTTTTTTTTGGGGGGGGGGCCCTATCAATACTAATCTGCCTGAAACTGTCCCTGTTTTTGATACAAAGCCTGTTTTAGAATGTTTATATTTAAATTAAAACATTCCATAATTTTATGTAAGACACTTTGTTAAATTATATTTTAAGCATGAAATTAATAACAACAAAGTTATTTTCTAAATGCTACCAAACTCTTGATTATTTTAAAATTGAATTAAGAGTTATAGACAGTGCCATGTATTTCATTAAGAATATGGTCTTAAGTGAGTTGCCTTAGGGAAATACATAGATAAAATATCATGTAGTGACAGACAGCAACATCTATGCATTTTGTTATTATATATGAACACTATGCTTTGTTATGCCATATTTCTGGAGTTTTATATTTACAATGGAAT